>NC_086375.1:63797313-64002588 GCF_036588685.1 Mytilus trossulus
AATTAAAAATTAGCATAAAATGTATGTCTATTCAGCTGTTGGTTGTGACAATATATCATGAGTCAGAAATCTCAAGGTCAGGCAAACCTATTATAATGTTTGGAAGTTTAGGAAAAATACCACCCGAATGAATATCCATGAACCATATACTC
Source organism: Mytilus trossulus (assembly GCF_036588685.1). Lineage (NCBI taxonomy): Eukaryota > Metazoa > Mollusca > Bivalvia > Mytilida > Mytilidae > Mytilus > Mytilus trossulus. The sequence goes on from NC_086375.1 coordinate 63,797,466, forward strand.
ATGCATGTGAGGTGTACAATTATTATGAAGAACGAACGGAGTTGAACAGTCACGTACACTGTAACAGTTACTGAAAAAACTAGGTGACAGAAACTTAGTAATTCAATAAGGTCAAGGACAGGCACAAAATGTAACCTATGGAAAGCGACCGAGTACACGATGTTATTGAAATATAAACTTTTTACAGCTAACTTAATATGACCTAAAGAATCTAAGAAACCAACCAATAACTGTTGAAAACATATCCTGTTGTTCAAGAAAAAAACTTCTTGGTATTCCTAAACGGAAGATTATCATGACAGACATGAGAAGTATACTTAACAACAAAATTAATTTTCATTTAACCTGTGTATGATATGACGTTTATTTTTTTTCAAAGTTGATGCTCTTTTTCTAAAAATTTGAATGCGTATTTTTAATTTGATAGATGCATTTTGTGCTTTTTTCTAAATGTTTGTTTGTTTTGAGATTGTAACACAGTGATGCCTTAACATGTCTCAGCGGTTTTATACTTTAACCTTAGTTTAAACCTATTTATTTTCTTTTTACCTTAATTATTCATCCCTTATTTTTTTTTACTATGTATATGCAATTTATCACAGATCAAATTTATTCGTTCATTATGTGTTACTACGTTTTTTGATTGAGATAAGCGTTCAAATTGTTATTTTATAGTGACTTTATGTCTATGTTGTGATGTTATACTATTGTTTCAGAAAAGGGAGAAGGTTTGGTACCATTTAAACGTTTAATCCAGCTGCAATTATTTGCACCTGTCCTAAGTCCAGAATCTGATGTTCAGTGGTTGTCTTCTGTACGTTTATGTGGTTCATAAGTGATTTTCGTTTCTCGTTTTTATATATATTAGACAGTTGTTTTTCCTCAGGTTTAAATGGTTTTACACTATAGTAGTTTTGTGGTTCTTTATAGCTTGCTGTTCGGTGTGAGCCAATGCTCCATGTTGAAGGCCCTACCTTGACCCCTTATGGTTTACTTTTATGAATTTTTACCTGGATGGAGAGTTGTCTCATTGGCACTCATGAATACCACATCTTCCTATATCCACATAACGGGATTTACTTGAGGTCGGGAAATTCCTTTGGGGATAACAATGGGGATAAGAGCAAACGTATGGTACCATAAATTCCGGTGCGTATGATGTAGGCCATCTTATTTGTTGCAGGAAAATGTGTTTTAAAAGGTAAAAGGTTTACATAGAAAAAATGAATTTGATACTTTTTAGAGACTTAAAAGTAAATTATTGTAGGTACACATTGAGTACAAATATTAATCTAGGACGTTTGAATTTATAAACAAAAATAGATTAATCATTCCCTAAGCAGGTTGCAATTTGTTTACTACATTTAGGTCAGAAAACAAAATACCTTGATATGTTCATAGTCGTGGATCCCCATGTTCGGAAGTGCAGAACCATCAATTGCAATAAGTTTTCTTCCATTTACAAAATTTTGACGAAAGCATATCTGAAAAATAGTTGCAAAACTGTTAAAAATAAATCAAAAAGTCTTAATTACAGCGAATTAAGAGGTGGTTTCTTAACGAAAATACAAAAAAAGAAGAAAAAAAAGAAAGAAAGAATAAATCAGTTAATGGTGTCTTCGATATGACAGGAAGCTGGACTGTACATCTCCAGCGCTGGCCTTTAAATCTACAGAGCTAGACTCTACATATTAAGCGTTGGCTTTAAAAATCCAACTCTTTATCTATATGAGACCAACAGGGCTCCGTACATTACACACTAGACTTCTGAAATTTATCTAAGACTCCCCATCGTGCATCACTTTGCCTATATATATATATCAACCTGGAGTTTTCCCTTTCACCACTTACACTGTATTGAGGAAATCCTAATTCTTCTATCCATTGCGCAACTTCTTCAGTATTCCAATATAAACTTGAAGGAACACTGCTTGTTTGAAGGTCGCATTCCACTGCACGACTATTTCTCCTTTGCATATTCACTTTTCTATTCAACGTCGTTTCTAAGTTCTTTTATGACGTCAAAACAAGGAGATATTGTATGAATGTTAACGTATTAGCGTGAAATCTTATTTCAGTAATTGATACAGAGAGACCGACAAAACCACGACTAAGGACAAACCAAAACATCTACAAAACACTTCAAATAAAACTGAAGAAAGACCACATGAATCCTAGATGCGGATGTTATGCTCCTTCTGATGTTTTGGACAATTTTCGGGTCGCAAATTGTCACAGAATAGCTTAAGGACCGTTAGAGTTACGATTCGCAGCTACACGAAGCCATGCGAACAAGGTTGGACTAACATGATTCAGAAGGAAAAGAATGTCATGTGGACGTGCCAAATGAAGAACTGAGTTAAAATGAACTTATACGTTATCTCCGACATAGTGATATAAAAATGTTTATAAAATTGGACCGGACCATTTGTACAGTTCGAATTGTGATATAAATACACAATGACATGTATTTTGCAATTGAAAAGATATTAAGATATTAACAAAAGAACCCAAATCAATCTGAGATGTATTCTTTTACTAGTATTTAAATTTAACTGCTGGAAAGCACCGCAGTCAAATCTATCTAACTTCCTTTTTTAAAATGTTCATAAGCAATTAGCTGTCAGTGAAGATGTCTTTAAAAAAAAACTATGAATATGACCGGTACCAATATTACAAATATAATTTATAAATCTTGATTATCATACAAGCAATCGAGATGCGAATACAAGAAGATTTTGATAAAACAATAACCTATCAACACAAATAACCAAAACAAAAAGAAATAATAATAAACAAAGAACAACATTAAACGGCCAACGTACAATCTTCAATTTATACAGATGGATTTCTGTGCGATGCGTCAAGCTCTACATAATTCAGAGCTTAAACAAGTTGTGAACGAATTAAACCGAAAGAATAAAGATATGCAACAAAATGATGAATTTAAAATTGAGTCTTTCGGGTTGCTGTCTCATTGACATTAAATACCTCATACCTGCCTCTATTCGTAATAATACTCAATTAGAAAAGAGTACTTGCCAATTCAATTTTAAAGACATTGTTGAAATTCTACGTACGCATCACGATTGTCTTATCTACAATCCCAGACGTCCTGTTTCCTCGAATGTGACCAACCGAATTGGACTCATTACCGGGTTTGTACTTAAATGTGCAACACGAATGATCAAGATCATCTTATCCCTACGGAACACATGAGACCACACACGTTAGTTGGCGGGTTGATGATGCACTAAATGGTATGAGAAAAAAGAGAAATTATAGTTTGTTTTTATTTAGAAAAATGTCTCGGACTCCAAAAGTCGGTCTTTATCTTTAACCAAATCTACGAATTTTGGAGAAAGTGTAAAACGTTTTCATTTAGTTAAGAAAACTAGATGTTTTAATTTAATATTATAACGACATTTTTCCAAATAAGGAGAAACAACTAAGATAACCTTGTTTACTTTTACTAATAAACAGGTTTGATTAATTACACCACTTTCAGCCAAATGATTTTTTGTATATGCTAGTATGTTGTTCTATTTATAGATAGTAATAAACTTGTTAACCAGAGAGAAAAAAAACAAATGTGTTGCAAATAGTTGCAGGTTGTTCATCCAATTGACTAGAATACAACATTACGAACAAAGCCAACAAGTAATAAAAAAATCATGCATCTAAGATGAAATTTGGTTTGAATTGTTTCACATTTTGTCATGTCGGGACCTTACATATATTTGTGTACGGTTCGAGCTACGTCATTTTATCTCTCTTTGGTAATGATACCCATCTCATTTTTACAATATAGAAACAAGCTTTAGCTTACATTAGAGTAAGTTCAAGATGACGGCTATGGGACCAGGATACACCTCAATGGTACAATTATTTAGCATCTGAACTGACTTCTCGCCTTGACACAGCGTGTATGAAATGGAGATATATGAATATCTATAAACTTGCATTTGATGGGCATTGCTTATAAATCCCTTAAAAGATAATACATAAAATACGTCTAGTAGAAAAAGGGCCACCTCATTTTACGATTGAATGTTATACTTCTATCAATGATAAGTTCTTGGAATTAGGAAAGTCAAAGATTAAAAGATATGTAAACACATGGAGATGATTTACCAAAAATCAAATGAAAGACTGGCAATCGTTTATTTTGGTATCAAACTTTTTTAATTGGCAAGTATAGAGGCAAAAACATAAACCAAGAACGATGAAAGAAAATTAAAAAAAAAATCTTGTCAAGCGATCTTCTCTTTTTATTCCTGCTACATTGTACTAAATCGTGCAAATACATTTTACCTTTTTAGACGATATACGTACATTGCATATATGTACATTATAAATCAAAGTAAATGGTTTCTAACTGTTTATGTCAAATTCTTGTATTCATTAACTGTCAATTTTGCTAAAAGGTTAATAAATATTGTAGATTTCTTGTATACTTAATATAATAAGGGTACACGTTTTGTGTAATCAACCTGTTATACAGTTTTAAGCCAGTACCCTGAAATTTTACATGAATATATATTGTAGTTTTGCATCTGCTATAATGAAATTATTCGAGATTTCTTTTCTAATTTTCCCAGACAACGGAACTTAGCAAAATTTAGCTACACATGTAGTAACCACACATATTGCAACGCAGTCATTGGAGACTTTGACTTTTTTGTTTGTTCAGAGATGGTTATAGGGCAACAATGCATTTGATACCCTTAGTGCCAGAAACGGTTTGTGGATTGACTATTCATTTTCATTTGTAACTTCGCATGGTTAGTTTTCTCTACTCTTTCTTTACGCTTTTGAACACAATTAGTTCCTGCGGTTTGTGTCGCAGAATTTTCATTTTCATCTTGTCTTGTGCATTTATTTTCAGCTAGTGCCAAGCCAAGATATCTTCGACCGAAATCATCATGATCTCGTTTCTAGAAATTCAAATTGTCCTCTAATTTTATCATTATAATATTTGAAGATTATGGAACATTATATACATGTATGCTATAATGCAAATATTGTTTAATAGTTTTAAAGGAATTTGGCAAATGATTACATACCATTTAGAATGGAAATGGAAAATGTGTCAAAGGGACAACTCGACCAAGGAGCAGAAAGCCGAAAGCCACCAATGGTTCTTCAACACGGCGAGAAAATCCCGCACCAGGAGGCCTTCCTCGGCTGGCTCCTACACAAAACTATAAAGCCTTGAATTACTAGTATACAGCAACACCATCACGAATGTGGTAAATCAAAATGTTGCAGGTATGGTAATCCAGTTTGTTAATTACAGGAAATAATAGTTAATCACAAATTCTGGTGGTTTTTGATATCATGTGTTTCTTACCTAACACCTTGCATATGATTTCCCGTAATTAATTAAAATGTGAATCGTTTATATAAAGGATATGAAGTCATGTAATTAATCTTTTCAGGATTTGACATCGCACATTATAACTTGTATTTAAGAAGGAAAACCCCATCAGCAATCCACTTGTTGTCAAAACATTATCTTTTATGACCGTATAAAGCAAGGTAGGTAAGTTAATGTTAGCGTTTAAAATTACGATATTTTGTATTATACTGGGTTCAATTGTTAAGGTTTCTTAGGACTTACACTTTCCTAAAATATTCGTATGACATTTCGTCTTCAATTTAGTTTTAAGGCTTAGGTGTATTCTAATATTTTTCGTAATGTTAGGACACACTAAATCATTATTTGAGAGGGACAGAGGACATTCATTTAATTATCTCCTTTTTACAATCATATCGACAAATCTTTTGTTTTGTTTCGCGTATCCTTTTCATGTGATAACGCGTTTTTTTAATGACTTTATCTGGTATTTATTAGTAATAAGACTGTTATTCGTGTCAACTGAAATTTATAAGATATGTATATGCTATCAAAATGTATTCAAATAAGAAATGGTCGTATAATGCGTACATGCATGGTATGATACCTGTCTATTGCCCAATTTATGTCATTATTCAACATTAAATGTTTAATTTTAATGTAATTAAGAGTTGTTACCACTAATTGTCGTAAAAACAGCATACATGAAAATTTAAAACGCTGCATATTTGCACATGTCTACATGCAAAATTATTTCTTAAATGTTTAAACCAGGAAGCTTCGATATCTTTAATAACATGAGACTTTTCCGAATTGCATAAAACTGCAATAAAATAACTTCAAATACCAATTATTAATAATGAATAATCTACTTAAATTTAATGTTTGCGTCTTCTGATTTGCTGAAAGTTTTTTTGTCTATCAACTCATAGACTTACTTTTGTCATGTGACCATGACTTCATCAACGTTTTTTCATAATCTACTTCTACTTCTATTAAAAATGTTAGAACAACCGCTTTATGATAAGAATAATTATGTCTTAGAGAGTTACCGTGCTCTTATCATGATCCGGGATTCCTAGTATTCGTATTATCATCTGTTTTATTGGTTATACATTTGCATTTAGTTATGCCGAAACAATTTAATGTAAATGTATTTGTGGAAATAAGTATTGAATACTGGCAAATTAAGTCACGCAGTGAATTAGGTGGACAGTTTACTTTGGCTTCATGTCGGGACCCGCCTTTATATGTTTAGTTTAACTGGTTCCCGATCGCAATATTCTGTATGTTACACATATACCATTGAGACTAGTTGAACTTGTGTAAAAATATCTTGCTCTCTTTTTTTTCCGTTGTGTGTGGGTTTTTTTTTGGGGGGGGGGGGTCGATTTTCGCTATTTGTTATCTAAAATAATTATTAAAACAAGCTGCGAATGTTTTATCACGGGTATGTCTTCCCAAATTAATAGTAAATTGTTCATTTTATTGCACCTCCAGTAATAATGGAGTTACGTTGTTATCATTATGTCCAGTTTTCGTTTTGAATAGAGGAATATACAAAAAATATAACAGTACATACACTTTGGCATAACACTGATGTGTCCGAATTATACTGCCAATCAACCCAACACGAACAATCACGAATCAGGATAACAAACTACAGTCTGCATACTTCTTTTAGAGTAAATAAACAGTCCTACTGATTGATTTGGTCTGGAAAACGATAGACGAAGTGACACAAAACACCAGATTTTCTATTTGTTATTAGAAAGACCTATTCTATACACACGGCTGGTAATCTACACACGCAGAACATTTGGTTCTGAAATGAAAACCGTGAGAGGACCTTCCGGTTGTGCTTGAGTGGAGTAATTATCACTGCTTCAAAAGTTATGTACATTTCTAAATCGGGATTTTCTTATTCAACTGATCAAAGTATTGAAAATCGGAGAATGCTATGCTGTGGTGAATACTTTAACGAAGAGATACATTATCATTTATGGTTGTACATGGAGTTGAACTCCTACAATATTAGTTGCCCCACGAGAAATTGCATCAAAAAGTGACATTTAAATTATGAAATGGTTATATAAACAGATCTACAAGCTCAAATTTAGTTTTTTTTTCGGTCAATGGGTATGAAAGTCGTTATGGGCGGCGTGTATGTTGTCCGGTGTTGATAGACGTCTTAATAAATCTAAAAAAACTACATTTTTCATTATGTTATGCGTGAGGGGAAATATATAAAAATTTAAAAGCAGAAAGACAAAAAATGGTTCAATTTTTTGATTCCGAAAGTCCTTGACAAGGGATCAATTTGAAACCGGAGTTAAAGTAAAAACGTCTAGATTTACAAGTAGTGAGGACAGGAAAACAACCAGGATATGTCTTGTAGTCCTCACAACGCCTGGACCCTTATATCTATCTTCATTATCGTAGTATTTGAACAAAGTTATAAAATGAAAATGGCAAGACATACTGACGACGTTTAAATCCCTTCTTTTCTACTTTTTACTTTTGTAATTTCGGGGCCTTTTATTGATGACTTAGCTGGCTATGTGGTTTGGGCTTTTCTCATTTTTGAAGGTAGTTCGGTGACCTAAAGTTGTTAATTTCTGTGTCAATTAGTGTTATTGATCTCTTATTGAGTGAGAGTCGTCTCATTTGCAGTCACGTTACATCTTCTTATTTGTATTGTAAGTACTATACAAATTTAGTTGTGGTTGAGTTGTCTATTTTCCTTGACAAGTCTCATACTTTATCCCTTGAAAAGTTCGAATTATTGGACCAACTGATGAATGACTGCATACTCACATTTTTACAGCCCGTAAGCACCCTGTTTTTACATTTTTTTCTGTCAAAACTAAATATCAAACAAAATATTAAAATATTTAGTCCCCCCCCTACCTCCCTTGATTTGGGAATACCTGTGCGAACAAAATATGAAACAAAAAAGACAGAGAGTACCTTTGATTTCTTAAAATGGTTATATGTTTATGATGACTCTGATTTTCTGACTTATAGAAATAAACTGGGATAAGATTTAACAGACTCAGCCAACAACGACTCTCCTTCGAATTCTTTATTTGGTTTTTTTCACCACGGAAGAAAATGCCCCAAGATGGCCTTTTCAATTACGTGAAAAAAACAAGTAAAGGTCAAATTTGTTTACATGTTTAAGGAAATTTACCTTTAAATGAGTGTCACTTATTTGTCAGATTAACATACATTGTCGCTTATGTTTATAAGGCCAAGGACAACATTGACGTGTATTTTGCAACAAAACGCGGATATGTTTTAGCAAAACAATGCAATAAAAATACTTGATATTTTAAAAAGAATCAAATTTTTTTTTTAAAATAAGATGCACTATTAAAGTTTCATGTTCGCTTGAAAAAAAGCGAAAATATTACTTTTTTGTTATTACGTTTTTGTTTGACTCGGACCGTTTTCACTTTTTGAGAGGATATATAAGCCATATACAATTTGGAAGTTTTTTTCTTCAAAATTGTATATTTTTTCCTCTATACACATTAGCCATTTATATATTTAGACATCATTTTATTTTACCAATCATGCCAGACAAGGTACATATAAACATCGTGTATATGGATAAATGACATTAATGCTACTAAAGCCCTGGTCACAACGTACCCACGACACATCTATGCAACCCCACGACATGAAATCTGGTCAAATCGTGGGTTATCTGTGATCGTCGTACGACAGTCGCACGATATTTTGAGCATCGTGAAGCTGCAGTGTGTCGTGGATCGAAAATTGGACATGCACCTTTTTTGCTCAACAATTTTTTGTCGTGTCACTGTCTTGTGTCTGTCGTGATAGTGTCTTACCACTGTCGTGCGATAAACACATTGTCGTGGGTACCACCATAAACCATTTGATAAAAACAATCGTACGACTGTCGCAATACACTCGTGATACAGTCGGACGATTGTCTCACAAATACCAAATTTCGTACGATGATCGCACAACATTGATTGCCTGCCATGCTACAGTGCTACGTTTGTCGTGCAACATATATTCGTTTTATTGAGAAGAATACAATTCGACAGGAATGAATGTTTGGAAAAACATATCGTCTACTATTTCACCAGGACAATTAAGCTTGGCCCTGTTGAATAGGCGCCTTGCCGGACTTCAACAAGAGCAAAACATGGTCCTGTTAGCGTTTATTCGAGCCCGTGAACAGTAGGAACCAGGGAAAGTTTAGGTTAACAATTATCATATAAACTAATACGAAAAACGTCGTTTACTTGGACCAAACATATAATGACACTGAACAATTCTGAAAGCAAATAGCAAATGACTCGCAAAAAGTCAGGCCTTCTTTATATATAATAGTTGTTCGAAGTAAAACACGCGAGTGACCGTCTTCTGTTGTGCGACAGTCTTATGACAGTCGTACGACAATGGCACGACACTGACATGACAGTAACACGCGCATCCCATGACACGAAAACAGAAAAAAATAGCCCGAACAAGTCACGACTGTCGTACGACTGTCACACGGCCCACTTGCGACAAACCCACGACAGTACAATTACAGTTTTTTTTTCTGTTGGGTTCCCATCATAGAACCATCGTGGACGTGTCGTAGCTGATGTGAACAAATATTTTTTTGACATTTTGCACAACAGTGCCACAACATCTTTATAGATCTTCCACGACAAACAATCATACGATCTGTTGTGACCGGGGTTAATTGTAGATATTGAAAAATATCTTAAGCCTGGTATTCAGTCCGTTGTGGCATATTTGTTATACAGATGATATCAGATAATTTATGTTCCTTATGTCGTAACTACAATCCTGTCTCTTTTTCACGAATGTGACATACCGAATTATACGTTTTTCCTTTATTTGTGACATTTTTATCTATTGTGTCTGTTTGTTTAGTTCACGCATCATTTATATCAATATTATTAAATTTGATGCAACTGTCGTACAAGTGAGAGGTTTAGCGCTATAAAACCAGGTTGAATCCTTAATTTTCTACATTTTAAAAAGTCGGTACCAATTTTAGGAATATGACAGTTGTTGTCCATTCGTTTGATGTGTTTTATCCTTTGATTTTGCCATTTGATTAGGACTTTCCGTTTTGATTTTTCCTCGGAGTTCAGTATTTTTGTGATTTTACTTTTATCAATTTACCACTAAATGTGATGTCCTTTTTCGAATACAGGGGTAAATGGTCATTATACTTTAAAAAAAAACTCCCCAGTTGACCTCTCATATCAAGTTCATCGAATTGGAACTTCTCATTCTTCGTATTTGTCCCTCTATTACGATCTTAACTTTTTGATCAAGGTTAATACTAGTACATGAAACGATCATTGAACGAAGCAATTTTTATTTATTTTTTTAAATCTGAAAGATAAAAATTTGAAAACTAATTGTCTTTTCAATAGGCTCAGCACCAACATCTTAATCAAAACAATGATTTATGATTTTATCATTAGACTGAAAGATGGTTTTTCCAATTATCCTTGTCTTATTCCTAAACTCTTATAACCTTTGGCCGAATGTTATCAAGTTAAGGAAAGTGTTTAGGATTGGACAGAATAACAAAAAAAAGCAAGCAAATAATTACAATGGTAGTTCCTTATTATTTATGAACTATAAAATGTGTTGTATATGTTAATATCCATATAATTACACATTAATCCTTTCAGGTAAGACCATCTTCGTGTCACGAATTTACATTTATTATATTTAATAATTGGCGTTTATCCGTACGAAATTTTGCATCGATCATATTATTTTTAGAGGGAGGGATTGATATGATTTTGAAGTTGAGATTATTGTTTTTCATTCCAGTGCGAATGTTCCTCTTCAGTAGTAAATATGAATAGAGAAGTTTTATCCGGAGCACCCATATATGCATAAATGTACGGAAGCGTTCTCGGGACATAGTAAAAATAAGATTTAAACAGTTTTACAATTTATATTCAGATTTAAAAAAAAAATATCATGATACTAGTTTATGGATAAGCATAGTTTAAGTTGAAAGGAACATCCAAATATTCAGAACGACTTACTAGCTTTGTCTTTATATATAAGACCGTTGAATAAAAGTACGACGTAATAAAGGTGTGTCGGGGCTTCAATGTCCAGACTTGAACTTGAACCAAGTCTGATATAAAAGGAGCGCAATTGGCGTCCATATATGAATACCTACAACCTGTCGATGAATATTGTTGCCGAAACTTACATAAAAATTATCAAGGAAAGACTTACAGCTTCGATCATCTATCACACCTCCTGTAAACATATCTAGTTCATTTACCTTTTACATTAGAGAAAAGGGCTTTTAAATGAATTGCATTCAGATTTACCAAACGAACATTTGATTAAATAGGAAAACTTTTGTTTGATAAAATTGTGTGGAAGTTCAGTGTAAAGAGCTGAAAAGTCAAAACTGTCAACAGAATCATAAGGACCATTAAAGATACGTCATCTTTCTTAAACATCCAGAAAAAAAAAATTGAACCCCATAAATAGTTAACGCCACTTTTTTCATACGTTATATTACATAAGTTAATAAAGTTCTTTTCTTTGTTATTAGTTAAGGAACTAAGAAAAAGCTGTGATATATTTTTAGTAAAACAATTATTCTTTACCAGAGACCAAGATGAAACGAAATTTTATAGTTTGTTTTGTGTTGTTTATGTAACAAATACATAAAAGGGACCTTCCAATGTTTAGAATAGATTTTAAGCTGTGATGTTGTTAATATGCTATGCTTGTTTACAATATGTGTAACGCATCGATCTTAATAAGAAGTATTAAGTATTTCACTATATTGGTGGGTGCTTTGCTTCAGCGGATACAAAAGCAAACCACCTTGCGAGTACTTGACTTTATTTTTTTGAAATGGGCATAGTATGTACTTTTTTATTTATTTAAAATTATTATCAAAATGTGATATGTGAATATTCACAACATTTATACATCTATTTATAAATGTTGAGTGAAATGTTACTGTACTCTCAGAGATCATTTGTTTAAAACCTAAGCTTTAAATATTATTTGTTTATGTAATATGTTTTACGTAGTTCACTTCATATTTTTATGAATGTAAATAATGTTTATTTCTTTTATGTAAGATGTTTTATCTGTTTAAATTGTTTCAATTTTTAACTCTGAAAATGATATATGAATATTTTTACTTATCTGTATACTAGTATATTCATTGCATATGCTGTTAGGTATCCCGTCCGCAAGTGTCCCCGTTGTATTTTTTCTAAATGAATATATACATATATATTTAAATAAGAATCATTATATACTTTATCATACTTTTCGCGTTTACACAAATGTCTTACTAATTCGTTCTTTCAAAACTTTGACCTTTTGACTTTTTTGATTCGAATCTTTTGTTGACGACAAGCGCGTCTGTACGGGGCGCCGAATGGGACTCTTGTGGTTTTGTACAAAATTCAATTCTGTCATAACAAAATCATTTTTGTCTTACAAAACTATGTGCTACAGACTTGTTTTGTGAGAACTTCAATTTTGTGATGACAAAATTCATTTGTGTAGACAAAATTCATTTTTGTCATGACAAAATTCATTTTTGTAGACAAAATTCATATTTGTCATGACAAAAGTCAATTTTGTCTTAAAGGTATGCAAATATAAACATATTTGCATACAAAATTGACTTTTGTTACCTGATATGGAAATTAAATCACAAAAGTCAATTGTGTACCGTAAGATTCAATTTTGTGAGACAAAATTGACTTTTGTGAAACAAAATTAATTTTTGTGAGACAAAATTGACTTTTGTGAGACAAAATTGACTTTTGTGAGACAAAATTGACTTTTGGAAGACAAAATTGACTTTTGTGAGACAAAATTCAATTTTGTCATTTTTGTTGTGACAAAAGTCAATTTTGTCATTTTGTTGAGACAAAAGTCAATTTTGTAAATTTTGTTGAGACAAAAGTCAATTTTGTTAATTTTGTTGAGACAAAAGTCAATTTTGTCAATTTTGTCAATTTTGTTGAGACAAAAGTCAATTTTGTGACGACAAAATTCATTTTTGTGATGACAAAATTCAATTTTGTAACAACAAAATTGACTTTTATGAGACAAAATTGACTTTCGTGAGACAAAATTGACTTTCGTGAGACAAAATTGACTTTCGTGAGACAAAAATCAATTTTGTTGAGACAAAATTCAATTTTGTTAATTTTGTTGAGACAAAATTCAATTTTGTTAATTTTGTTAAGACAAAATTCAATTTTGTTAATTTTGTTGAGACAAAATTCAATTTTGTCAATTTTGTTGAGACAAAATTCAATTTTGTTAATTTTGTTGAGACAAAATTCAATTTTGTTAATTTTGTTGAGACAAAATTCAATTTTGTCAATTTTGTTGAGACAAAATTCAATTTTGTCAATATGTTGAGACAAAAGTCAATTTTGTCAATTTTGTCTCACAAAAGTCAATTTTGTGTAACAAAAGTCAATTTTGTGTAACAAAAGTCAATTTTGTGTAACAAAAGTCAATTTTGTGTAACAAAAGTCAATTTTGTGTAACAAAAGTGATTTTTGTGTAACAAAAGTCAATTTTGTGTAACAAAAGTCGATTTTGTATGCAAATTAGTTCACAGAAACCAAATTAAACTAATTTGAATACAAAATTGACTTTTGTCGCTCAATTTTCAAATTAGGTAACAAAAGTCAAGTCTGTGTAACAAAAATGAATTTTGTCATGACAAAAGTGACTTTTGTCCGCTGATAGATAATTTTGTATGACAAAATTTCAAATTTGTAGTATGATACAAATTTTGTTAAACTGAACTCATTTTTGTTGAACAAAAGTCACTTTTGTCCGTACAAAATTGAATTTTGAGTACAAAACCACAAGAGTCCCATTCGGCGCCCCGTAGTCTGGCGTAAACAATTTTACATGTTGGTATCTATGACGAGTTAATGTCACTCCTAAAATGCCACTGTGTAAAATGCATAGAACCCTGTGACAAGCCAATGTTTTATTTACTCATTTAATTATATTTCAGACTACAACCATGTTATCAAATTGTCGATACATCTTTTTCGTCCTTGTTTGTGTATCCAAAATGTCGGACAGTCAAGTTTATTACGATGGTAAAAGCGGAAGACCTGGAAGACCAGGAAGACCTGGGCGCCCAGGTAGAGGCGGGGGAGAACGAGGAGGAGGACGAGGGGGAGGAAGAGGAGGTGGGGGCGGTGGAGGAGGAGGAGGAGGAGGAGGTGGCGGTGGTGGCGGACTTGATGGAGAACCGGGAAGACCAGGTGGATACAGTTGGAGCTATTCTGACGGTGGAAATGGTGGTGGAGGAGGAGGTTGGTATGATGGAGGAGGCAGAGGAGGAAACGGTGGGGGTGGTGGGTGGTTTGGCGGCGGAGGTGGAGATGGAGGACTCGGAGGAAGGAACGGAGGTGGAGGCGGTTGGTACAGCGGCGGTGGAGGCACAGGAGGAAGAGGTGGTGATGGAGGTTGGTATCATGGCGGGGGAGGAGGCAATGGAGGATCCGGTGGTGGTTGGTATGAAGGCGGAGCAGGAAGAGGTGGGGGTGGGGGTTTGGATGGAATGCCAGGTGAACCAGGTGGAGATTATTACTATGATACGTACGGTCCAGATACATATTGGTATGATTATGATTATGGTGGTCCATTAGGATCATCTGGGAAACCTGGCAGACCTGGTAAGCCTGGTAATCCATCAGGATCTGGTAACCCTGGTAAACCTGGTAGACCTGGGAAACCTGGTGGATCTTCAAGAAGTAGACGCAATAAAAAGAGGAAATCTAGTATTACCAGTTTCAAGTTAAAATCTGGAACTGGAGCTGGAGGCGGAAGCGCTCACGGCGATGGACAAGCGTTTGCAATGGTTGATGGAAAAGTCATTGGAACACGAAATGGTGATGGAGTGTTTTTACTAGAATCTAGTGGTAATTCTGGTAACCCAGGGAATCCTGGTGCACCTGCAGGAGGTCCGCCAAACCGAGGTGCTTCCGGTGGAAAAGCAAAGGAAAATAGTCTACGAAAATCATCTGGCCAACAAGTTTCTACACGTCGTGGAAAGGCTGTTTAAATTCCTTAGAAGATATATGATCTCAAGAATATGGAAACCTTTTTGTAGGTAACATTTTGATATATAACTGCACATGAAATGTCAATTCGATGTGGGTTTTACTCATTGCCTAAAAAAGTTATGAATATGGTCGTAAAGAGTATTAAAAACTATGTACTAGTATTTCGCTTAAAATCTTATTACCGAAATTTAATTATTTTAATATCAAGTGTTTTAGATTACCACAATTATTGTAAAACCCGCTGTATCGGTAAAGTTTAGAATTAACACTGTGAAGAGCATTTGAAACTCATATATACCCTGACCCTAAATTGGTTTACTTTTGAAAATTGTGACTTGGATGGAGAGTTGTCTCATTGGCATACATACCACATCTTCCTATATCTATATACAAATTTGCCTTTTCAGACTGCAGAATTATGTTGAGTGTAGTTTTGAATTTGAATTTATGTTATTTTACATTATTGCTTCCTTGGTATATTTACTTTCTTTTTATTTGTTTTCAGGTATGTACTACATCCTTTAAACTGGTATTGACAAACTGACAAATTCTAGCATTGAAGAATATGTGTTAGTGTGCATGAAGCTTTAACTTGTAATCATTTCGATATGATAAAGGCGATGTGTAGCTAAATGAATTTTTATTAAATTTTTAATTTCTCGTATTGATTGTTAATTCATAAATTAGTATAGCGCAATGAAATGAGTTTGAAATTTATTGAAATTCGTGGTTTATTTAAAAAAAAAAAAAGGAAGATGAAATTGAATTATCTGCCTTCGTTTATATTTGCCACTGACTATTTGTTTAGCAAACGAAACGTGTCAACAAAGATAATTGAGAGTAATTAATAATTTTTCGGGCAAAAATGTAGCAAAACCAAAATTAAATTATAATACATTTTGTAAATAAACGACTTTATAGATTTTAGACAAGTACAAGACGTCTCCAACATATACATCAATATTTCAAGTGAATCTGTATAAACATGTATTTATTAATTTTTACTCGGCGTTGTAAGTCTTATTATTTTTTCAATTAGCGTTACCCTTTAATGCACTACACTAACGGAGATTGTCACACATATATTTATTTCTAAATTCCCCTACAACATATAGATAATTCAGCTGATCTGTAATATTCCATCTTCATGCCTTTCTTCATGCCTTATACAATCACGACTGTAATACGATGCTAGATAAAAACTGACGAGGAAAGGGTACACCCGGCAACGGAAAGGTTGATTTTTGACGAGCCTAGTTGGTCGAGTGGTCTAGCGCGCCGGAAATGGTGCAAAGCGATTTGGTACCTAGTTATCGTAGTTACATGAATTCCGGACAGTTTTAACAAAAAATTTCCATCTAACATTGTTGGGCTGTTATTTAGACGAATTACATTTACAGGTATCGAATAGGTAGGGAATAAGGAATAAGTAACGAATAGGTAAAGACGAAAAAGAATAAGGAATAAGTAACGAACAAGGAATAAGGAATACGTTACAAACTTGACGACCCTGCATCTATCCAGGTAAAAACGGATGTAGATAAGAAACATTTTCAGATCATTGTATAAGAATTTTGCTGCCTTGTAGATAATTCAAAATTTGGATGAAGTTCAAGATTATTTATCAAAATACAAAATTGGTTGGTATATTATTCAACCTCCGTTGGCCAATATAATAGGATAAAAAAACGATGCTGTATACTAAATCGTTCTTTATCTTTTCTCATCTTTTTCATTTAGCCCTTCAGGTTCTAAAGTGTGGAACTGGTGGACCCAAATTGTTCTCTTCTACTCCTCGCCGTGGTGTCCCATTCGGTGGTGTTGACTTCTGTGATTTGGATAGTATGGGATTGAATGGGACACCACGGCATGAAGGTAAGAGAAAACATTTGGATCCACCAGCTCCATACTTTAGAACCTGATGGTCTGAATTTGACTGTACCAGTAGCATTCATATTAAAAACTGGATATCACATTTAAATTTTGAAGTGATGTTGTGTATAAAGCCTCTAAAATTAAAGATGATCCGTATCATCTAATTGATCTTTTGAATACAATTATTTCTAAAGATTATCAATAAAACACAGTATATTTTTACAAATATTGTTTTATCGGTACTGACATTTTTTTTGTTTATGAAAAATAAAACATAACTGAATTGCTATGTGTATGTACAGTTATAATTACTTTATCTCGGTTAGGGGAGGTTTTAGTGCTCACAAGTAAACTCCGTCACATTCTTTAGGTGTCTGACCCAAGTCATGATCCTTTATTACAGTGTTTTTTTTGTTGTGTCTGTCGGTAAGGGGAGGGGTTAGCTCTCACAAGTAAACTCCGTCACATTCTTTAGGTGTCTGACCCAAGTCATGATCCTTTATTACAGTGTTTTTTTTGTTGTGTCTGTCGGTAAGGGGAGGGGTTAGCGCTCACAAGTTAAGTGCGCCATATTCTTTAGGTGTCTGACCCAAGTCAGGATCCTTTATTACAGTGTTTGTTTTGTGTCTATCGGTTAGGGGAGGGTTTAACGCTCACAAGTAAACTCCGCCATATTCTTTTGGTGTCTAACCCAAGTCAGAATCCTTTATTACAGTTTTTCTTTGTGTCTTTCGTTATTGTTTTCGTAAATTGTTTTGTTGTAAATTTGACCGTTAGTTTCCTTATTAAATTCTTCATGTCTGGGACTTTAATAGCAGATTATACGGTATGTTTTGGACGTATCGATAATAGTAAACACAAAAGCGTCTTCAATGTTTCGTATGCTTTACTAGTCTAAAATATACAAGAGAGACGTCGGCAAGTGACGACGTTGCGGGCCTATTGTTACGTAAATGGCGGTAAAACGTTAAACAAATAAAAGAGTATAAAATAACTATAACTAATTCACAACATCCTGGTCACGGCACCAATGTTTTGGACGTATCGATAATAGTAAACACAAAAGCGTTTTCAATGTTTCGTATGCTTTACTAGTCTATAATATACAAGAGAGACGTCGGCAAGTGACGACATTGCGGGCCTATTGTTGCGTAAATGGCGGTAAAACGTTAAACAAATAAAAGAGTATAAAATAACTATAACTAATTCACAACACGGTATGTGTTTTTCTCATTGTTGAAGGCCGTAAGATGGCATATAACTGCTAGCTACCGCTTCATTTTAACACTTGCTGATATTTGTTTCACAATCAAACCATATCTCTTCATTTTATGTGCATGTAATTAATCATGTCAGTTCCAAGGAAATAATAGCATTGCTCTGTTTCTAGCCAAAGGTTTTTTGGAATCTGACATATCGTGTGAACCCTTGATGTGTTTAAAAATAAATAGACTTGCATATTTCACATCGTTGCGTTTGAAAATCTATGAAAATAATCACAAAATTTGTATGGTTTTCTGTATTTAATTTAATTAATTGAGAGTAGTAACATCTGAGCGTGCATAGTGGTTAGTTGCATATGTGTTTACCAAAAAGCCTCAAAACTTTTGATAGGAAGAAAATCGGAGAAATGTCTGGCGAATGAGCAAATTGGACGCATTTAATTAGGTAAAAAACTGAGGTCGAATGATTTTTTTTAGTTAAAAACTTCCAAAAGGTTGCACATATAGTCCCATTTGCATGGCATTATAACTATAGCTAGTAACAGGATATCACTTGGACTAGCAGTAGAAACAGCACCGTGAAAAATCACTCAAGCGCTCCTGTCACCTGAGTTCAAGTCAACTATATTTATACAGGGGGAAAACACGGGACAGTTGATAAAGTGCAGATAATCTAAATAGAGTAGTCTCCCTTTGGTCACAATTTTAGCATTTATTAAAGTTTTCATGGACATACATGTAATCAATGACAACCAAAGCCAATATTCTATCGATTTTAACAAGATACAAAATTGTTTTGCCATTGCTCTGACTCGTGATTTTTTTAAAAAGATTTTATATTGAGATTTTGATGTTCTAAAAGTTACTGAATCAAATGTTCTTAAGGGCATACGATACAGTTTTGACCCTGTATTTACAAGTTCATGAAAATTTGCATATAGGCTATATTTTACCTGCTTAAATCAAATTTGTTATAAAAATTATACCTTCATGTGCTACCTTTTGAGTAAAATGAGGTCGAAATTTCGTATATTTACTCAAAATGCAGATTTGTGGCCTTAATTTCTTTTTCGGAAGAAAGACATAACTTTTCTGTTATAAAAGATAAACATATTTTTTTTTGGTTAAATAATCGGTAATTTCTGTATTTTATAAGTATCCTAAAAAATATGCATTTTTTTATTCAGAAATAACTCATATTATCAAATGTTCATAAATTGAAGAAAAAACTTCAGAGATTGAATAAATCCGATAATCCACGAATAACTATGTAAGAATCTGTTTCTCTAATGATTAAAAAATACATTTCCTTTTTTTGTTAACCGAAACTCCCCTTCGAGTGCCTTTCACATTGCACGAAGTTGTCAATTTCATTAACACCTGTTAGCATGTTTTGATTCATTCAGTAAGCGTAAAAGGTCATGACCCTTAAAATCATCCAATGATCTTTTGAGATCAACAGACAGCAACCACACGTTGATTAAATTTTTTTATACAATGGGTTCAAAGAGGGATAAATTTCCATAGAATTAGAGAAATATAGATTCTTACATTCATACCAGTGGATTATCGGATTTATCCAATCGAGATAGTTAAAATTTATAATTTAACTATCGAGATTGGATAAATCCGATAATTCACGAGTAACTATGTAAGAATCTGTTTCTCTAATGATTAAAAAGACATTTTCTTTTTTGTTAACCGAAAATCCCCTTCGAGTGCGTTTCACATTGCACGAAGTTGTCAATTTCATTAACACCTGTTATCATATTTTGATTCATTTAGTTAGCTAAAAAGGTCATGACCCTTAAAATCATCCAATGATCTTTTGAGATCACCAGCAACCACACGTTGATTAATTTTTTTTATACAATGGGTTCAGAAAGGGATAAATTTCCATAGAATTAAAGAAACAGATTTATAAAATTTGGGTCACATAATCTCCCTGCAAAATTAATAATATATAAAGTTTTTTTTCATTTGGTCTTCCGTGTGTACCTGATAACGGCTGTATCAAAATCATTGACATTATACAAATTTGATTACTTAACATGAATGGTTGGGGATTGTTAGAGCAAGGTAAATCTCCGCGTCCATCCTTGTTTAAGGAGGTTTATTTTAGTTTAATGTAGTTTGTGTATTATTTCCTATGAGCATGGTGCTGTCTGTTATGCTTCGACTTTTCGATTTTTAAATTGAGATTGTTTTTGTTATAGTTATATTATTTATTTGGAGACCGAGTCGGGTAAACTTACGAAGAAATCATTAAACATTAGGAAACAGAGACATGAGGTAGATATAATGAATATAACAAAATACTTTATATAATTACCTATTTCTATGCTAATCGATATTTCATATGTTTGGCATCTCTCCCTGCCGACATCACTATCTTGTTTTCAGTACATCAATACCTGAACGATAGATGATCTACAGGTACAACTTTTGATCGTGCACTTCTTCTAGATTACAGATAGGTACAACTTTCGATCGTGCACTTCTTCTAGATTACAGATAGGTACAACTTTCGATCGTGCACTTCTTCTAGATTACAGATAGGTACAACTTTCGATCGTGCACTTCTTCTAGATTACAGATAGGTACAACTTTCGATCGTGCACTTCTTCTAGATTACAGATAGGTACAACTTTCGATCGTGCACTTCTTCTATATTACAGATAGGTACAACTTTCGATCGTGCACTTCTTCTATATTACAGATAGGTACAACTTTCGATCGTGCACTTCTTCTATATTACAGATAGGTACAACTTTCGATCGTGCACTTCTTCTATATTACAGATAGGTACAACTTTCGATCGTGCACTTCTTCTAGATTACAGATAGGTACAACTTTCGATCGTGCACTTCTTCTAGATTACAGATAGGTACAACTTTCGATCGTGCACATCTTCTAGATTACAGATAGGTACAACTTTCGATCGTGCACATCTTCTAGATTACAGATAGGTACAACTTTCGATCGTTTACCGCTTCTTGCTCGAAAGGCTTGTTATGAATTAAGTATTTAATCAACGGATCAAAAGGGAAATGTAAGTAAAGGCGGGATAAATAAACAGAAATATTTCGCTTCGAACTCCCCAAATTATCCTAGATAAAAAGCTTTGTGTCTTTTCGAAGACCAGTAAGGACTTATTTGTGAGAGCTGACATCTCCTGTAATAAAAGCTCTGCTACTACACAATGGTACAAGTCGAGTGGTGACATACGATGTCTGACTTGCCAGCAAATACTTCATACTCAAACATCTACTATATATTTAAGAATTGAATGCTTCTTTTTGTAAATTTATTGGGTGGTAAAAGCGTTGACCGAAGTACATTTTGTATGAAGCGCGGAAGCGCTTCATTCTAAAAATGTACGCACGGTCAACGCTTTTACAACCCTATAAAGTTTCAAAAAGAAGTATTCAATACTTATAATTACATTTTTTTAGCTAAAATCGTGAAAACACGATTTTTATCCATTTTTATTTAATTCACCTGTGCTTTTTTTGTGGGACCTCGTGTCATCATGCATGATAAATGTTATTGTCTGATGCAATTGTTTACGGAATAACATGTTAGCCAATCAGAATAGCGTATTATAATGAAACTTATATCTAATGTAATTATTGCAATGTACCTTTTAAAAATCAGAATGTTGTATACCTTCTTCATTGTCGATGTGGCATACAGAATCTTATCGAGAAACAGAACAGCCATTTAACAAACGCATGAGTGGTAATCGAAGTGACAATATTTGCAAGCCCAACAGTCCCAAACATCAATATTGAAAAAAATACCAGCGTATTGGTTGTTGATAATTTGTATAACGATCAAGATTATTATTTCACTTTAACTACCACAAGTCAAGATTAAAATTATATTACATCTTTACTGATGAAGAATATTAAATATCCGAAATATTTAATATTTGTTCATGATTTTAATTTTTTTGTGATGTCCCTTTTAAACTTGCTTTACTATATACAATTATATTTCTTATTTTTATTTTAAACTAATCGAAGTCAGTTGTTTACTCTATTTGACATTATCTTATGTTTGGAATTTAAAGATTGTATGTTTCATGTGGAGAGAGCTAGTGTCACTCTCTGTATATCCCGACCCCTGCAACAAAATAGTAAGGGGTCCATAGTTGACCTGTTACAGGGCTAAATTTATGTTTCTATCAAATATACGCCAATTTCACAGTGGCATTGTAAATTTCCGTCAATCATGCAGTTCGATCCTCTATTGGAGGATTTACTTACAGCTCATTTCCTAATGCATGTAAAGCAAAACTTTGATTGTCTTGCTTGCTTTGTTTGTATAATTGTTTATACAAGCTTTGTAAATAAGATTCACATCTTTAAACAATATATATAGGAATAGTTTAACCTGTATATATCATATTTGAATTTAATTTGGTGTTTTCCTAATGATTGTACAATATACAAACAAAGCAAGCAAGCTAAGTTTTGTTCTACATGCATTAGGAAATTAGCTGTAATGCATTTATTGTTAGGTTTTTCTCGTACTGGACATGTATGAAATATTTGCCACTGGACGTTAAGCAAACAACAAAATCAAACAATCTATCAATCAATCGAGATTTAAATTATTCTAAGTATGACATAAAATACCTTGAATTTAATACTAAAAATATTAGAGGTAATAATAATAAAGATAAACACACAACGAAAACAAACTAATAGAAAATCTAAACTATTTATTTTGTTGAAATTCACTATTACACAAAGCAGATCTAGTAATATAATATATAGTTAGCATAATAATTCTAATTGCATATATTTGGTCAAAGATTTAAAATCTTTTCAAAATTGCACTGTTCATAAAGCGTTAATATAAAAATAATTACAAACAAATTTATTAATAACATGAAGTGAGGTATAATATGGATGGATAGTATGCAGTCAAAAACCTTTTGCAAGACAGGCACATTTTCTATAAAAACTTGAGCATCCCAAAAAAAATAAATATTCAAAAACGTTAAAAGAGTAATAAATCTAATTAATTTCAAAATGTTTTATTAAAAAATATAATACTCGCTTTCTGACCAATGAACTTTGACTCATGAGTCAATCTTGGTCAGTTTTAAAACTTAAATATCAAAGAAGAAAGGTGAGTCGACCTTGAATGTAAATGCTCTTTGTATTTCATATCATTCGAGTTTTTTTTAACTAAAATGTCCTTCCTTAAAGTATTTTTTTTCATACAATGAATAACAAAAAACCATTGTCAACTAAACAGTCATATTATGGCCATAAAAGACTGGCACATCCAAAGTCCTGAACTTTTTTTTCGTGAACATGTAAAAAAGTTCACCACACTGCTTTATTTTTGTTTTGTTTACAAGGTTCAAGTGAAATGGCGATACCCACCTTATACCAATTCGACTACGAGCTAGTGTCATCACCTGAGGGTGTTATATAATCTATTATAACCCTATGCAACCCGACTAAGGAGAACCTCGAATGAATATATTAAATAACATCCAATTTTAAATAAGAATTTATAGGTGATACATTTTTTTTAGTATTAACGATGAAAAAGTCTATATAGCATCTCCGTTTAAAAATAGCGTCTGGTTATGATAGAAATTCATATATTTAATATTTGTCTACTGTATCCAATGATTAAAATCTTATTTTTATACGGCATCCATAAATCGATGTCTATATGCTATGATACCACCAGATGTTGCCAAGGTTATCGCATTCTACATGTTAACTGAAACATGTCTTTATGAATCAATACCTGGGGCTCGATACAGGGTTAACGTTTTCTTATCGACACTGATCATTCAAAGAAATGTCAAATGTAATTTGCATTTTCTTTTTTTTTTCAAAGCTAATTCATTTCCTAGCCATATGCAAATTAAGTTAAAACAATTATCAGGTAATCGTTTTTACATATAATGCATAGTTTATCTTGTACACGTTGCTCGTTGTAGGCGTTAAAGCTTTCACATTATTTTCGTTATTTTCTCAAATTTGTAGCTAAAGATGTTGCGGTAAATAGGGTGGGTCAAATATATTTTAAGCTCGTATAAAACGTCCTTGAAATATTGCAAAATAACTTATGAATTTGACTGAAAAATCATACATCATCTAGAAGAGTTAAAAACTAAAAATGTTTTCAAGACACTATGAAAATCTTGCAGCTTATCTGACGGTGACAGTTCTTGTAGTTGTAACTGTTCGGACGGTGCTTGCGCCACCAGTAGTTGTTCGGCCAATCACTATAATCCTTCGTTCAGGGATAAGTAGTATGCCACCGATTACCGCCAGTATCCCAGCAATGACACAAAGATAGAAGGCCCAGCTTAGATTATTACTGTTTTTAGACGCCCAGCAAATCACTCCTATAAACGCACAGGCAGCTGTAAATAAATAAATGAAAATTAGAAAACTGAAAAAAGTAATTCAGCAAGAGAAAATGCATCGTGTAATCTTCTGTATAATTACGGATTTCGTTAAAAATCCAACAAAATCCTCTTTGTCATTTTGTTTGATAATTTACACCGTCAGTATATGCTAAAGTGTTTGTTCATATACACCGTCAGTATATGCCAAGTGTTTGGTCATTTACACCGTCAGTCTAGGCTATAAAGTGTTAGTTCATATACCCCGTTAGTATATGCTATAAAGTGTTTGTTCATATACACAAAGATGTCGTTAAATGAAATAACGTACACTGCTTTATCATGATTTTTGATAACAAATGGTCAAATCACCAAAACACCCACCTCCTAAATTGTTGAAAACTATCATTCTGCTTTGACAATAAAATGTTGAAGTAACTGAGATAACCCAACATCCCATCGACATATCGCCTTCATAGTTGTATCGTATACATACTTCTGGTTGGGAATCATACTTAATGGTTTCAGATTAAATCAAAGTTCTACAAAAAAAAAATCATTTTCTCCTATGTTCTATTTTAGCCATAGGAGCTATGTTTCTTGACATACAAGGAAATAAAATATAAAATTTATACTAGATACTCTGAAACTCATTTAGCCTAAGTTTGGCTGAAATTGATACAGCAGTTTCAAAGGAGAAGATTTTTTTTAAAGTAAGTCAACACGAGTATAATAACTAGAGGCTCTAAAGAGCCTGTGTCGCTCACCTTGGTATATGTGAATATTAAACAAAAGAAGCAGATTCATGACAAAATTGTGTTTTGGTGATAGTGATGTGTTTGTAGAGCTTACTTTACTGAACAGTCTTGCTGCTTACAATTATCTCTATCTACAATGAACTTGGCCCAGTAGTTTCAGTGGAAAATGTTAGTAAAAATTTACAAATTTTATGAAAATTGTTAAAAATTAACTTTAAAGGACAATAACTCCCTAGGGGGTCAATTGACCATTTTGGTCATATTGACTTATTTCAAGGTCTTACTTTGCTGTACATAATGGCTGTTTACAGTTTATCTCTATCTATAATAATATTCAAAATAATAACAAAAAAAACCGCAAAATTTCCTTAAATTACCAATTCAGGGGCAGCAACCTAACAACGGGTTGTCAGATCCATCTGAAAATTTCAGAGCAGATAGATCTTCAACTGATAAACAAATTTACCACAGTCAGATTTGCTCTAAATGCTTTCGGTTTTGAGTTATAAGCCAAAACTGCATTTTACCCCTATGTTCTATTTTTAGCCATGGCGGCCATCTTGGATGGTTGGCCAGGACACCGGACACATTTTTAAACAAAATACCCGAATAATGGTTGTGGCCAAGTTTGGTAAAATTTGACCCAGTAGTTTCAGAGGAGAAGATTTTTCTAAAAGATTACTAAGATCTACTAAAAATTGTTAAAAATTTATTATAAAGGGCAATAACTCCTAAAGGGGTCAACTGACCATTTCAGTCATGTTGACTTACTTGTAAATCTTACTTTGCTGAACATTATTGCTGTTTACAGTTTATCTCTATCTATAATAATATTCAAGATATTAACCAAAAACAGCAAAATTTCCTTAAAATTACCAATTCAGGGGCAGCAACCTAACAACGGGTTGTCTGATACATCTGAAAATTTCAGGGCAGATAGCTCTTGACCTGATTAACAATTTTACCCTGTCAGATTTGCTCTAAATGCTTTGGGTATTAAGTAATAAGCAAAAAACTGCATTTTACCCCCATGTTCGATTTTTAGCCATGGTGGCCATCTTGGATGGTTGGCCGGGTCACCGGACACATTTATTAAACTAGATACCCCAATGATGATTGTGTCCAAGTTTGGTTAAATTTGGCCTAGTAGTTTCAGAGGAGAAGATTTGTGTAAAAGCTTACTACGACAGACGACGGCGACGACGGACGCAATGTGATGAGAAAAGCTCACTTGGCCGTTTAGGTGAGCTTAAAAATATGGTTACCATATCAATCCAAGTTCACATTTTACTCCAATAATCTATTTTCTATAAATGAAGGAATTGATATACAGATATGACAGACGTACATTATTTCACTTGTACGGATTGTTAAAGGTTTTGCGATAGTCACAAAATGGGCAATTCATCGCATAGACTGCATTTACTAGATTAGAAGAAGATATAAATTCAACGTGTATAGAATTCAAAACCGAAATGCGCGTGAATGAATTGTGAAATGTGCACTTTACGCTGATAAACTCAAATGAACAAAATATCAACAAAACAAATTATATAAATTGATTACTCATTTTCTTTCTTGATTTATCATAAAATCAAGGGTTTAGAAGCCGAAATCCACTTTGAATAAATGTATGACCCAGAAATTATTTTTTTTAACTAACTTCATGACCATAAGTCTACAGGAAAGGGTTTCTCTTCTTATTTCTGCTGGTCACTTTCAGAAGTTTAATTGCCCCACAACTTCTACGCCAAAGCACTATTGAACCGCATCAGCTAAGTTAATGTCATTCAGTAATGAATTTGTTCTCACGCCATATTAAAAGCATTATCAATCTGATTAAAATTACATAATTATCACATAAAGGTTCTGCAGTCAGTGGCGGATCCAGGAATTTTCATAAGTGGGGGCCCACTGACTGACCTAAGAGGGGGCCCGCTCCAGTCACGCTTCAGTGATTCCCTATATAAGCAACAAAATTTTTTCCCAAAAAGGGGGGGGGCGGGCCCCCTGCCCCACCACCCCCCCTAAATCCGCCTCTGGCAGTAGGACCTACGTGTAATGTTCTGTGGAGGTATATCAACCTCATCAGGCATCATCAGTTAGAATTATGTAAATTGGAACCATTTCTGACGATGTTCCACCGTTAATTACAGGAATGTTACACATCAACTGTTACTGAATATGATGATATAGTTATTCAACATTGTGTTTGTTATAACCGTTGCCATGGGAACATAGGGTTTAGTAAAGTATTTTTAAGTGGATACACAGCTGCTCTCTTGATAGCTTCTGCTGGTACATTGATGTTAGTACCGTACAAGTCCTTGGGAAAAAGATACAAATAATTCGAAAATAAATAATTAACATAAATAAGTAAAGTTACCCCTTCTCTCAAAACTTTACTGGAAAATATACAGAAAGAGACGTTGGGCAATGTTGGATAGAAAGTAAACATTTCGACTTGCAACATCCCCATTCAGACCCTCGAAAGTTGTTGCAAGGATGTTTTTAACACGCCGACTTTTCAGTCAGCCATACTTATATTTGTTTTTTTCAGTTCATTATATGTTTTGGAGTTTAGTATGAAGTGACAGTCCATTTTCACAAGAACCCCACTTCTTCTAACACTTATTTATCAATTATCAATAACTGAACACAGTTGGACGCAAGGTATTAGCAGTGGTATTAAATGGTGAAATACAATCTAATTAAAATATTGATCTCTGATTACGTTATGAGGTATAACGTAATCAGAGATCAATATTTTAATTAGATTGGGTGAAATACAAATTATAAATAAATATGAACTTTTTGGAAGTCATCTAGTCTTGCAGATATGGAGGTTACTTTTAAAAAAAATTGAATCATGTACTTTCATTTTCTGAAGATGATGACAAGTTGTTTTTGTCTTAACCCTCACATAACTTATGTTGATAAAAAATAAAATCACAAAAATACTGAACTCCGAGGAAAATCAAATCGGAAAGTCCATCACATTGCAAAATCAAATGACGAAACACATCAAAAACGAATGGAAAAGAACTGTCATATTCCTGACTTGGTACAGGCATTTTCAAATGTAGAAAATGGTGGAGTAAACCTGGTTTTATAGTGTAAACTCTCACTTTGTTGACAGTCGATAACCAGACCGTCAACACATTGAAACAATTTATATAATTGTAATGTGACAAATTTGAAAGTCATACAAGAAAGAGACAAATTGATGATTTAAGGATATTCGCTTGTCACCTTTTGGAATTTTTTGTCAGATTTCGGAGTCCTCAGGTTTTATCGATTTGAATGCCTAAACAATTTTTCCCCATTCACCCCTTTTTTCTTTTTATAAATCTTTTATTTGTATAATTATAAGCCATCTGTAAAAAAACTTGTAAAATCGTTGAATAGTTTTTGAGAACTTAAACTTGTCAATGATAAAACTATGACAAATCAAGAGAGACCATTTTTCCGCCAAAAAAAATCTATGGCTATTTTTTTTTATGTCACCCCCCTTTTTTAAGGTTTGCATTAAGGTTTTTTTTATTGTCAATCATAGGTCAGTCAATTTAACAAACATATTCAACAAACACCAACATCATATTTATATAAACTTATATTTGATACGTTTCCCTCAGTTGCGTTTGTAACCAGGATTTGTTTTTTCTCTATCGATTTATGAAATTCGAACAGCGGTATACAACTGTTGCCTTTATTTATCAGACCGTGGACATTGACACCAGTATATCACCAACGACAGTATAAAGATCTATGACCCGTGATAAAACTGCTGATGATGCATGCTATAATGAGATCAGACCTCTGGACAGACACCAGTGACCAGTATATCACCAACCAGTATTAAGTATAAGGGGACGACCATTTGATATTCGGGGGGGGGGGGGGGGGGGGGGGCAGGAGGATTTGTTTTTGATCGGTTATTTATTTTTGTAAACTGAGAGGACAGATTATTCATTTTCTGCACTATTGAAGCAAGATTTTTCATTTTCATTAAAGCAAAGGACTGATTTTTCATTTTTTACCACTATATTTATGATATTCGAAAACATACAATTTTTTAAATATTTGTTAATTATGAATAATTAGATATAGGAAGATGTGGCGTGAGTGCCAATGAGCGACTCTCCATCCAAATAACCATTTTAAAAAAGGTAAACCATTCATTAATACATGTACAGTCAAGTCATTGTGAACCATTTAATCAGAATACTAGAAGATCATTATCCCCTTCAGAAATTTTAAGATTCAAGATTTCATTCATAACCTCTGAGACACATACTTGTGTACAAGAGGACAATATATACAAACATTTTAAGATAATACATAGCGAGAAAGGACAGATGAAACACAAATACATAGTAAAAAGTATATTATAAAAATACAATTGGTATAATTAGAGTAAGTATTTTATAATTTTCTTAACGAACTGAATCATTTTTATTCCCAAGCAATATACACATATTGCATGCATGCATAGTATGAAAGCTAATTTAGTTTGGTTTTACCTAGCCTCTTTCAAAAGTATTGTCTTGGATATTTTGCCGAGCGGAGCGAGGCAAATTTTTTTTTGAAGAGTTTTGGAACCGCTGAAGGCCCAATAAGCTTTAGACCTGCTGAGTTATTTATTTTCAATCCACTTCAAGTCAGGTAATTTATTTTCAAACTACCACAGAACAAACCATTTATTTTTGTGATTATCAAGGCTGAGTTATTTATTTTCAAAATCCTCCTGCCCCCCCCCCCCCCCCCCCCCCCCCCAGAATATCAAATGGTCGTCCCCTAACCTATCCGAGATAAAACTGATGATGATGCATGCTAGAATGAGATCAGACCTCTGAACATTGACACCAGTATATCACATGTATAACTTACCCGTGATAAAACTGATGATGATGCAAGCTAGAATGAGATCAGACCGTGGACATTGACACCAGTATATCAACAACAGAATCAGCAGGACAACAAATAGAATGACTGCTATGGCAGAAAATGCTCTTGCAGCCCCAACTGCGGTAGCTGTAAAAAACAAAAATGTTCGTTAAAATAATCATGATATTATTATGTACGACTTTTGAATTAGGACTTAGAATTGAATAATGAGAAGGTAATCCACTTTTTTATGAATAGCTTGAACAGCTAATACCTGTGTAAATGACGCTGAAGTTGGTATATAGCCCGTGTTGTAGGATTGTAATCAGTCATACATATGCAAATTCACAATTAAACTGCGAAATAATCACAGTGTTGTGAAAGTAAATGGGGATTATTTCTTTCAAAATAAATTTCAAACCTTTGAATAAACAGCTGCTCTTAGAACACGTGCTACGGCCTTATTGTGCATATTGAAATTGATGCAAGAATAAAATGGGATATTTCGAATGCATTTAATTTATAAGCAAATAAAATGCCAGCTCTGTAGGAAAACACGCCTGATATCGTTAAGATGAAACAGTTTGTCATGTTCAAAAGTTCCAACAGTAAAGAAAAGTTTCAACTATTTATAATCAAAGCAAACAGATGATAAGGTACCGTACTCACAATAATCTAAAGTTGGGGAGAAATAATTTTAGGAATGCTCGAGTTAGTGCACGATTTGTAAAAAAATGCGAAGGATCAAAGTTCCGTAACTCTGGCATGGCAGTCAAAAATACAGAAAACGAAAAGGGAGCTTTCTTCAGTTGATTCATTTTTTTTTGTAAAACTTATATGACAATTGGTTAAAGTGAATTTTAGATATCGTTCGAAGTGTTTACGGACGGACAGACATTGTTTTACCATATAAATATACAATTATGACCCCGCTGAGGAAGTGAACCTTGAACAGTTGGGGCAAGTTAAGACACAAAAATCAAGCTTGATAATCACTGAATTGTGATTGTGATAATACATGTAATATAGGTTTTAGACCGTGACAAAATAAATGTGGCCAAAGATCTTAAAAATTTTAAATGGGACATTTATTTACCTAGTAAGGTCTGATATCCAAAATCTAACATCATGGTTAGATTCAACAAATAAAAAACACCAAAAATTTAATTTAAGTTGAAATCAAACTAACATTAGTTTTGGACCCTTCAAACCTTAATATGGACTTATTTGAAAACAGGGCCAAAAATTAAAAAAATCTGGGAAAAGTCCAGGGATAGACACTATTACAAAATGAAATGTTAAAAGTTTCAGAGTTATATGCAAGATTGGTTACTAAAACTTTTTAATGCCATTTTTCTATATGGCATTTACCCCCGTAACTGGTATGAGAGCTACATTTATCCTATATTCAAATCTGATAACCCACAGAACCCTGAAAATTACAGAGGTATTGCCATCAATAATAGTCTTGGCAAACTTTTAAATACCATTCTGTATAACAGACTTGATAAATTCCCATACACTTAAACACAGTTATTGTCTGAAAACTAGAAAAAAATGCTCGTTTTTACTACCCTTTTTACTCTTAATTCCTGAACGATCGGAACAATTACCCTCAAACTCAACCTCCGCCTTCTCTTTGAGACATTGAACCTTGTGGTACAATTTCAGAGAGATCCATTCTCTGAAACACAAGTTTTTGTCCGGAAACTACAAAAATGCTTGTTAAAGGTCCCCTTTTGGTCCCTAATTCTTAAACTGTTGCAACTTGGTACCATAAACCCAACGCCGACGCCGACAACGACATCATAGCATTATAACAACGTACATAATTACAGGTAAATAAATAGTGTTGAACAGACTGCATATTTCATACAGAATTTTCAAAATCGTTGCATTCATATGCAACTAATGAGAGATTTTGCCTCATGCTTGTTCAATGAAAATGAGAATTGAATTTCAAGGGTTCCTTATCAAACTTAATATTATTAATTGGTAGTTTTCTTTTTCTTTCGAGAGATAAGTGTGTGCACCAAAGGCGGATTTAGGGGGGGGGGGGGGGGGGGGGGGGGTAGGGGTCGGGTTCCCCCATTTGTGGAAAAATTTTGGTTGGTTATATAGAGAATCACTGAAGCGTGACGGGAGTGCTTAGGCAGTCAGTCTGGATCCGCCACTGTTCACAGGTGCATATTAAAGCAACGAGTTAACATAAGGATACTTAGTTAAACAATAGTAGTCTGTTTTTAAAAATATTACATTACAATATAAATGCAAATCTTACTTATACCGCCGTATTTGTTGCATCGATCATAACCATCACGTTCCCATTTGTCACTGCAACGCTGCCACAAACCATTATTTGTCTCTCCATAACTTCCCGAGTCCCACGATGCCCAGTACGGAGAGGCAAATCCAATAACTTCGAATACTAATCCAACACATATAAGTGCAAAAGCAACTTTAAAATACACCGAAACAATAAACATTTTGTAATTTAACTTTCAAATTAATATACTTTCAAATTAATATAGAAGACTTGTTGCACACAACACAAATGCTCCAAGAAAGATGAATAAATTATGCAGCTTTTGTGGGACGCTGAGAAAGATGATGTCGAGGCACCACACAGGAAACACTGTCTTAAATGTTTGTCAAACAAAAAGTGTCGTCTGCTAGTAAATTGATTAATGTAACACCTATGTTGTCGGGAAAGAAAAATGTCGCTATATTTCAAAATAAAATTCATGGATGTATGAATATGTGTATGTTCTATCAAGGATAGGTGGAAAAAATAAAATGCAGCTTTGAAGCATTATTTAAACATCGAGGCGCATTTAGGGTTTATCTATCATCAAACGCCCTAAAATGTTTGATGAATGACTAACAAAAACAGTTCATTCACACTATATTACGGAAAATTAAGTGTAGTTGTTGATATTTTCTGACGCCCATGTCATACACTTATATTTGTATGTAATCTGAAGAAGAAAAAATGCATCGTTGGAAAGTGTTTCTAGTTTTAGAGAAGCAATTATTGAAATTTTAGTTTCTCTAGTTTCAATTTACTTTATTTTCTAAGAATTTAATATTTCATTATATCCTGAAAAAAATTAAGCTGGAAAACAAAAAAGTACCTAATAAAGATCAAATCAGGGACGTATATAAGTCCTTGATCAAATCAAATACTTGAATCTATATATTTTTTTGTCAATCTGTGTAAGAATCAGGCAGAGGTTAACACATGACAAACAAAAACTCAGGTTTAAAATCATTGATTTATAATAAATTGTAAAATTGTACAAACATATAACATTCGTTTCCTTTTCCTGTTCTGGTAATTCAAGATATAATTAGGCTGAAATGCTCTAGGCTACGAAATAAACAATTAAGTCCGTTATTTTCTATCATTCCAACCAAAAGTAATCAAGAGATTTCTAGAATTACGTACCTGAACACCAGAAACGAAAGACCTACGAATTCTAACTTGGGACGAGGATAACTTCAAAATTGGATAGTACGATCGGTGGGTTTTTCTGGGTCATGTTTGTAAGTTTTAAAAGTTACTTGATTCTATCACAGTGGCACTTTAAAACAATGATACATTGATACTGTCTGTAGTAGTGTTTAATCACTATTATTACTATTTTGAAATTAAAAAAAAATCTGTACTCTGTCACCATGTATATACTTAGCCACCTAACTTTAGTGTCTATCCTCAATTTGTAAGTTTTATAAAGTCCTATTTAACTGTTTAAAAAACTTTATGGGCAAACTCAAAACGATGAAATACAACATTTACATTTTATCTTTCTTAACCTTCAAGTTGCTTCACAAATAATTATCTGATTATTCTGCATACAATATTAGTCCTTCGAACATTGGCGTATTATGGTTACGTATATAGCAATGTGACTTTGCCCGTCCGTCCATTCGTCAATCCTTCATACGTAATAACTAAAATAACCTTTGAATCAATTCTCATACAACGTAAAGAGAACAGGGGCGGATCCGGCTATTTTAAAAAGGGGGGTTCCTAACCCAGGACAAAGGGGGGGGGGTTCCAATTACATGTCCCCATTTAAATGCATTGATCGTAAAAAAAGGGGGGTTCCAACCCCCGGAACCCCCCTCTGGATCCGCGCCTGCAGAACATTAGAATTGACAAAGATGAACTCCCGTTCGATTTTTCACTTTTTTACTACTTGTCATTCCAGAGTTAAGGACCTTTGACTCTAAGATTTATGGCAATGTTTCACAAATCGCTCACGAACTTAGTTATGCTCTACACATTGCGTTTGTGTGCCGAAGGCAATTAATAAATTCGAGAGGAAGCTCCATATTTTATTTTAATTTTTGTTTCGGTTTGTATTTCTAAAATAACGAAACTTAAACTGTAACATTTAGATTAATTTTGCATATATAAACGCGCACCCATTACAGTTTTCCTGGATTGATTTCCTAAAAACTTTTAAAATTACTTTATGAAGGAGGATTTTGATTTGTCGCTGTAGAGTTATGGGACTTGAACTGCAAAATCTAAGTGTTTGATTGAGTCAGTATTGTTCGATTGGGTCAATATATGCTTAAATGCCTTCAAAAAATCTTATTTTATTCTTGCTATGCTTTAAATTTGAACAATAGGAGCGGATCATGTGGTCTTTGCACACCTTAACATTGTGATTGTGGTCATGTTTACCTAAAAATAAATTTAATTTATTTAGAAAATTCCGCGGAAAAAATAAGCTTGCATAGCAAACTATTAATACGTATTGGACATTAAAAACATAAGTATTGACACATTATTATAGTACATTTGGGATGATAAGGGTATTCCTCATCGTGCAGTATCCTATTGTGGAAAGTTGTCACATTCTAGTCATTGACAATCATACCTCATACCAATAATTTTGCGATATAAATTTCTAAAATTCGAATCAATAAACAAATGAGCCTATTGGGAAATACAGTCAATTTATTACTTACATAGATGAAAAGATGATTTTGGTATAATATGGCGAAGTTATCAGGAATTAGATAAAATAGAATGGTACATATAAATGATTAATGCTACTAATATAAATGAAAAGGGTAACTCTTTTGTATCAGACAGATTTTTTTAATGCTCATTCAATGATGTCCATTAAAGAGCTACATATTTGAGTTGCAATGGAATTTTTACAATACATTCTAATATATAATAGTGTTATACATGCTTAGTTTATTTCCCATCAGTTTTAATAATGACTTTAACGGCTAAAATGCAAGTTACAAATTAAAGCAAAAAAGGAAAGAAAATTTCCGATTTTGACAAAAAATCTCAACGGTTGGGTCCTCTTTTATGAAAACACAACTTCTATTATGTTTTTCAAATCTATATAAATTATTTATGCTTTTTGAAAGGACATTTTTCCTTTTTTTCAATGGACATTTGCGCTTTTATAAAGAGACATTTGCGTTTTTCTATATGACATTTCCGCGTTAGAAACATAAGCTGTAATTTGTGCTTTTCATAGTTTCAAAGTTTATTAAAGAAAATTCAGCCGCAGAAGACTGCATAACAGGAGCATATTATACACAATGTAAATAACAACATCTTTCATATATACATACAGTATACATTTTTAAATTATAATACATCTTCAGAAATAAATCTTTGTTTTTTGCAATTTTCGGCAAGCATCTTTTGTACCTTTGGAACAAAAATTGACAGCTTAGACAGCTTATTATTATTACAATATTTAAACATGCCCAGTACTTTTTTAACATTTGGATATTTTAAATAATATGAAGGTATGAACTTCCCCCTTAAATCTTGAACTTCACAAGGTGGTACATAACACAACGGACGGAAATATCTGAAAAACCATCGCCTTTTAATCTTCTCAAACTATCAAATTTGTGTGTGTAAATTAGGGAGCTATCTTTTGATTTTTTATTTCAATAAAGTGTGTGGTTCGATTTATTTTTTTAACTTTTTATATTTTGTCAAAGGGTTTAAGTTAATATTTTGTCAAGAGTCTTAGTGCAGTCTAGGTGGCCGAGTGGTCTAGAGCAATGAGTGGCGGATCCAGAACTTTTTATAAGGAGGCCCACTGACTGACATAAAAGGGGAAGGGGGCCTCGCTGCAGTCATGCTCCAGTGATTTCCTATGTAACCAACCATTTTTTCCCAAGAAAGGGAGACCGGCCTTCCATGCCCCTGGATCGGCCTATGAATCGCGGACACAGTACAGGCTGTGTTGTCTCGATATCCCAATAGCTCGAAACCCGAGAAGGGAAGGAAAAAAAAGTGTCCGAATCTTTGGCCGTCATGTTTTGTCAGATGAAAACGCTTTAAATGAGGAGGATGGAAGAAAACTCCTTTACAACTATGACGCTTTCATCGGAGTCAACCCGAAAAGTAGGTACTTAATTCATTAAAAATAAAATATCGGTTTTCATATTCAAGTTGAAATCAGCCAAAATAAGTTTCTCGAACTATTCAGGCAGTAGAATGAACACAAGAGAAGAATAGTTTTTCATTTTTCTCGATAATGGTTAATTTTTAAATTGAAGCGGTTTGAAGAATTTTAGAACATAATTTCTTTATTCTATCAATTCAAATGTGTTTTTATTTATTTTTCAATTGGATACTAGTAAAGCACAAATCTATTTCTTATCTGTACGGGAGTACATGTACTTCCAAAGAACGTGTAAACATCTTCTTTTTTCTTTGGTAAGTAAGTTATTAAGATAACAGTTACTCTATCACAGATTAAAAGCGCTTATGTTCATCGTGTTATGAGCGCAAATGCCCTATCGTTTACTGGTCAATATGAGCGCAAATGCCCAATCGTTTACTGATCAATATAAGCGCAAATACCCTATCGTTTACTGATAATAAAAAAGCTCACACATTTGCACCCTTTGACATACAGCTGAATATTGTTTTATAAAAGTTAATGCTGTGTTTAAGAAAAAATTTGCAATAAATTGCAACGAAGTATGTAAACTTATGCCACACTACGACTTCTCTTTTCAATGTTATCTAAATTATTTTCGAAATGATTTTCTTCTTCATTTTGTACCAAAGATATATTTATGTAACCTTTCGTCAATGACTTTTCTGCGACCTTGAATAAATAAAACTTAGTAATTGAGCATGCGTATGTTCGTGTATCCGCCTAGCGGTAGTTGTCAACTCTTCATATTGTCGATAGTTATTGCTGGCATTGTAAAAAGTCATAATTTCCTCAGAATGTAAATGAATGTTCAACCTTAATCCGTTGGAGATGTACAGATTGATATCATTGCCTATTTATTAGCTGACATAGGGCATTGCATTAGCTTTCAGTAATGATAGATACACTTACATCGGTACATTTTGTGTCGTTTTATAAAATAAGGAAATGCGTTTTTATATAATTGACGATGTGACAATATCAAACAAAGTCTAAATAACATGAATTCTTGTGGTTTATTTTGTACGAGATTTTGTGATTGTTATGTTTTCCGGATCTGACGATTAGTCATCTGATTTTTACAGATTTATATGTGGTTTCTTTTTATGTCTTCCTGTTGCACCTATGTGACAAAAAAGCAGAAAAAAACCGATCACAAATGTGCTTTTAAAACTACATTATATTTTCTCTGTTCCGGTATCACATGTAGGACGTAGCAATAAACAGTTAGGAATGTGTTTTTTCACACTGAGTTACAATAATTGTACAATAAAATAAATAAGTTAGCTTCAATGTAGATTTATATGATTCAGAACATCAATATTGATTTTTTTTCATGTTTATAAGGTCATTTTTTTTCATCGCGATGACTTGGCGGTCATTCCGATGTATTGCTATCGCCTAGATTTCCATTATGTAAATTAGTTTTGAATTGTATTCGATCTATAAACATGATACATACGCGCACATAAACGAGTGCAACATAACATTCCTTATCGTTTGATATGTCATGAATACATCTCTTCAATGAATACTGATAAAAATATGTTTGTTTACAACATATATAAATTAATAATATGAAAATGTTTTGTAGTTAGATATAAGTGAAACATCATTAATAATATCTGTATTCAATACACACGTACCAAAAAATTGTGTTTAAGCATGCGGAAGAATATTTCAAGGGGTACAATCAAAATCACGGGATGGATATACACGCACCGGAAGTAACAGTCGAGCAGACCGCTTGAAAGGTAAGTAGTCGTATTTACTTGTTTATATCAATAAAATTTAATAAATAAGGTAGTGCACCGAATGTCGGATACTATCTAGTTTTATAATACACAATTATCCTTGCTGGAAAGCATGCAGTTAATGCTAACTCTTCGACACAGTTCCAAAATTTCACTAGATAACTGTGTCGAAGTGTTTGCCATAACTGCACGCATTTTAGCAAAACAATTGTGTTTTTTAAAACTACATACTATCCGACATTCGGTGTGCCAACTTATTAATGCCCGTGTCACACTGTCCCGATTTTTATATACGATGGACACTCGAATGCGAAAATTGTAAGTTCGTACGAAGTTGGTCCCGATCTCGTAAAAATATCAAAAAGTGACCGAAGCAAGTACGATGAATAACAAAGTCTTTACAATGGTGCCGAAATTATAAACGATAGCAAAAGATGGACATACGAAGGTTAACCGAAGACGGGTATTTAAGATTCATATCTCAGTCAAAGCCTACACGATGGATCACGAAGGTTACACGATGGATGACGAAGGCTATACGACGGATTACGATGATGGTGCGATGGCCATACGATGCCTAAAAGACTTAGTTTATTATCCCCTCGCCTACTACATGTAAGTTGCGTGTAGAACAAATTGTTATGGACACTCTAGAACCAAAATGCTCAATACTTGTTAAGGTGTTATCTGAAGCGCTTTTGACTTTAGAGTTCAAAGGTCAAGGTGACAGTGGCAGTTATAATATAAGGCAATATCACCCTTGTGGTCACTCTAAAACCAATATGCCTCAAAAGATTTTAACCACATTTGGTATATTGTTCCTCCTTTTAATGATCTAACATTTTTTACGTTCAAGGCCAAAGGTCAAGGTCATGCAGATGGACTTGTTTTTTCTCCTTCAAATAGCATAATACACAGGAAATTGGTTGCTCATTTTTTTAACTGCTGGTTCTAAAGACAATATTAAAGGTATTTCCAGTTACTGAATGTTTTGGTTGATTTCTAAAAAAAAATAGTTTATATGTATCAAATATATGCATATTCAATTTACCATTTTCTGCATGTGCCATATACAAATATAGTGTCCATATTTGTCCCAAATATGTTACATGCGAGGGGATGCCACGCTCGGCATTGCCTTGTTTGAACTGTAAAATGTGTGTACTAGTCTGATTAATCACTCATAATTATGCCCATGTTTACTGATCTATCTTAAAGGTTAAGTAATGGGTTCGTTGATCCCTTTTATTCAACTGAAAAGAGCTCTTTCCAGTATATTGAAGAATATCATAATAATATAGACAAAAGGAAGGATGAAGGATTTGAACAAATGCGGGAAAATATGACATATAGAAAACAAAATTGTTATGGAGTAAACATTCATGTGACAACAACTCAGACGATACATAAATTGATAAAAAAATCAGAATAATGAAGAAAAAGTTGGTTTCCCTATATACGTGTACCTGCAGTGTTGGTGTGCTAGGCGCGTTTATGATTTTCAATATGTAACTTGATTTGAAAATTTGACATGAAATAATATTCTACTTGTAAAAGTAAATCCTGAGCCTGTAATAGTTACTCTTCTTGTTCCATTTAAATTAATAGAAACAACGCTGTCGCCTTTCTTATTCTCATAGAATCATATGATATGAGCTCCATGTTTTGTGAACGTCTTTCTTAACTGTCGTATTAGATTGACCAGTGCATATCGCGCATGGCACTTTAAATGTTTTTTAGCGCGAAAATTAACTTACATTTAGCTGGATTTATTGCCGTCGTAGGTCCGTCTTGTCGCCTTCGTACTTTTATTCGATGGCAACACGACGGGATTACGAAGTCTTCACGAAGTCGTGTTGCCATCGTAAGACTTTCGGGTAGCTTCGTGATTTATTCGTGTAGACATCGTAATGTCAAAACTGCCCGATGGAAACGATGGAAACTCGAATGCAATACGATGTTCAAAGATGCATTCCCGGTGACATTACGATGGTGAGGATGGTGATACAAACTCAATACGAACCCTCAACATCGGACGTACCTTCTTGGATTTTTTAACATGTTAAAAAATTTAGAACCCTTCCCGAAGTTGTTCACGAAGGCTAGAAAAAGTGGCCGATGGTTCTACGATAGTTAAAGATGGCACTACGAATAGCCCGATCTGGATACGATCAGTCCCGATTTTGAAAATTTCCATAATCGTTTTGCAATCGGCGTAAAAATCGGGACAGTGTGACGCGGGCATAATCAAAATTTAATTGATAGAAACAAGAAAATGCAACTACTAACCTTTCAAGTGGCGAGTTCGACTGTAAGTTCCGGTGTGTGTATATCCATCACGTGATTTTGATTGTACCCCTTGTATTTCAAAGAACGTTTTGCGACAATACCGACAAGGATCGGTAACTCTGTAATTGTTTTGCGGGAAAATGTAAATGTCTACTCGTATCCAATCTTTTAGAAAAATCGATTTTTTTTTATTGAAAAGTGTCCACCATGCACTTGCATTACACTATTAATAGATTTGTAGAATAGAATGGTATACAAATGGATGGAAATCATATATACATGTAACTGTTGTTTTAATATAATATATAACAACAAACTGTGTATACTGATCTGTATCACTACAATATAATAGTTATAACGATGAAGTTGAATTTCCTGTCATTCTTTCATGATCCACGCACGAACTTGTCTCAGAAAAAATATGTCTCTGTTCATTAACCTCAGTTTCAGGTAAAGTGATATGTGATTTTCTTTTGACCATTCACATGTACTTGTGGTCATTCGATGTTCAGTACTTTGATTGTCTGAGTGAAAGTCCGTATTTTTTTATATCCGTACTGGTCATATGTCCAGAAAATATTTCGCTCGAACTTTTCGATGCAAATTGAATTGTATGATAAAAAATAGTTGAAACATATTTGCATGGTTTTTATAAATAAATACCACTGGTTTTGGAAAAGTTGTCACTGAAATGGATTGCAAATCTACTTTCGACCTAACCTTGAGAACACTTGGAATATTTTCATCTCTATTTTGACTACACTTTGTATCAAATAAATGCAGATTGTTGCCATGGACTGGTTACACGAATAAAAGGAGTTTATATTTGAATAAAACACATGACACAAGCAATAAGCTTAATCTGTTAGTAAGCAAGGAAAGAGTTAAGGTGGTTTAACATTATGAGTGCTATCTTAATTCTAGAGCATGTGGTCCATATGTTTTGGATGTACTAAAACGGCCGTCAGACTTCAGAAGAATCTCGAGTTACTGAACATTCTTCGTTTGCTAGTTTTTTTTCTATATATGAAACCTACCTCATCAATTTATTTTTTGAACACAATTTCAAATCGGTAGAAAGCTGATCTGGTTTGATCCTGTTTCTAACAGTAACATTGAAAGTCATGTGACCACCATATTTGGGCGTGTTTTGGGGCCATTTTCTTCAAATGAGACGAGTTGTATCAACTGAAATCATGTTATAAATACGTTATACACAACTGTAACATTGAGAATGGAAATGGGAAATGTGTCAAAGAGACAACAACCCGACCAAATAAAAAAACAACAGCAGAAGGTCACCAACAGGTCTTCAATGTAGCGAGAAATTCCCGCACCCGGAGGCGTCCTTCAGCTGGCCCCTAAACAAATATATACTAGTTCAGTGATAATGAACGCCATACTAATTTCCAAATTGTACACAAGAAACTTAAATTAAAATAATACAAGACTAACAAAGGCCAGAGGCTCCTGACTTCGGACAGGCGCAAAAATACGGCGGGGTTAAACATGTTTGTGATATCTCAACCCTCCCCCTATACCTCTAACCAATGTAGAAAAGTAAACGCATAACAATACGCACATTAAAATTCAGTTCAAGAGAAGTCCGAGTCTGATGTCAGAAGATGTAACCAAAGAAAATAAACAAAATGACAATAATACATAAATAACAACAGACTACTAGCAGTTAACTGACATGCCAGCTCCAGACTTCAATTAAACTGACTGAAAGATTATGATTTAATCATATGAACATCAGGCACAATCCTTCCCGTTAGGGGTTTAGTATCATACACTCTAAAAATTGTGTTTAGAGCCTAAACACTTTCCTAATCACATTTGTGAAACCGATTTTTGACATGTTTTAAATCTAAACATGTTTAATATTTAATGTGCTTACAGCCTAAACGTGTCAAGCTATAACGTGCTTAGACTGTAAACATGTTTAGATGTAAAGTTCTTAGACTAGAAACATGTTTTGCTAAAAAGTGTTTAGACTGGAAACATGTTTAGTTGTGAAGTGTTTTGAATGTAAACATGTTTAGACCATAAAGGGTCGTGACGAAACATGTTTATCGTTTTAGTGCGATAAGCCGTTACTTAGACCCCAATTAAACTAATATTCCGGAAGGATAGACTGTAAAACGTATGATAGCTCTCAAAACTACATGTTTTCATACCATCACAAAAGGAGCATACGTCTCAAACTAAGAAACTGAAATTTCCAAATCAAATTGATTTTGACTAAAACCTTTTCAACCTGAATGAGTATTTTCTTTAATTCAATTGTGGACATTCGACTATTGCATTTTTTCTTCATTTCAAATATTCATTAACCAGTCTAGAACTTTTGAAATGAAATAATTATTAATTATTATACGAATTCTAGGATTAAAAACAAAATTACAACATATGCATCAAAGGAATTTATGTAATTGTTTATTTCCAGTTTATCATTGAGCACAATCAAATATAAAATTATAAATTCATATCAACGTACATATACATTATATTGACCAATCAAAACAATTTGAAAATGTCCTGTTTTCATTTTACAAGTCAATATGAGCTTCTCCTTTCTAAGTACCTAACTGCTGGTCTCTGGCCTGAAAGATAGAAATATATTGATAAGCAACTAAGTAGAATTAATCTGAAAATATAAGTATACGAACTAAAACACCAAAAAGTAAATGCATGATTTAAGATCAAGATAACAACATTAGAACAATGGTATAAAAGCATAAATTTACTGATGAGTCAATCGATATTTTAATATAAAACTTCTTTTCATGCTAAATATCATTCATTTGATTAAATATATTTTTTTTTTAATCAAATACACTCCGGATTCTTACCTAGCAATATAGTTGCTACTGTGCATTATTTCCTCTTTTAGCATGTCAAGACAAATTATTTACTCTGCACTTCTCTCATCTGGAATAAAACAATACATATCAATAAAAATGTAAGAAAGCACAACCGCTTTATATAGTTATTGAAAAATAACAAGCATCTTTTTAATTATTTTGAG
The DNA here is from genome assembly GCF_036588685.1 of Mytilus trossulus. NCBI lineage: Eukaryota > Metazoa > Mollusca > Bivalvia > Mytilida > Mytilidae > Mytilus > Mytilus trossulus. The sequence goes on from NC_086375.1 coordinate 63,841,579, forward strand.
CAAACGTTGATTGGGCATTTAGGAAGTGCTTACTAAAACAAAGAACTCGATATGACACTGGTTTTGCGAATGACGCATTCGGCAGATTCCGCTTCACTTCATGTTCCATTATAATCTGCCGAGGAGTATACCAAATGAAAATTGTCCTCACAAACTCCTTTCCAAGAATATATATATAAAATAATAAGTGCTAGCTTGCATGATAGAACATTAAACAACTCTTATCTATCACAAGATAGTTTAAACACTAAAAGCTCTTACAAGCACTAGTTTCGTGGAATGGTTCCCCCTTTTTCTTCTCCTGCATTGACTATAATTAACGTACTTGTAAATAATACTTATAACTGTCAATAATCATTTAAAATTGGCAGTACAAAACAACAAGAGGCTCTCAAGAGCCTGAATCGCTCACCTGAATTTTTTTGGTTTAATCTCTCATCAATGATTATTTTGGCTTTTCAATTTATTTAAATAATCTTTGAATCGTCCTGTTTTCTTCCAAAGCAAAAAAAATCATTTTCTCCTATGTTCTATTTTAGCCATAGGAGCTATGTTTCTTGACATACAAGGAAATGAAATAAAAAATTTATACTAGATACTCTGAAACTCATTTAGCCTAAGTTTGGCTGAAATTGATACAGCAGTTTCAAAGGAGAAGATTTTTTAGAGCAAGTCAACATGATGAACAAATTGTGAAAAAAAAGTCTTTAAAGGGCAATAACTCCTTAAGAGGTCAATTGACAATTTTGGTCAAATTGACTTATTTGTAGATCTTACTTTGCTTAACATTTTTGCTTTTAACAGTTTATCTGTATCTATAATAATATTCAAGATAATGACCAAAAACTGCAAAATTTCCTTAAAATTACCAATTAAGTGGCAGCAACCCAACAATGATTGTTTGATTCATCTGAAAATTTCAGGGCTGATAGATCTTGAGCTAATGAACATTTTTACCCCATGTCAGATTTGCTCTAAATGCTTTCGTTTATGAGATGTAAGCCAAAAACTGCATTTGACCCCTATGTTCTATTTCAAGTAACGGCGGCCATGTTTTTTGACGGATCAAAAATCGAAGCACACACTTTGTGCAGGATACTCTAAGGAACAATCATGCTAAGTTTCATCCAAATCCATTCAGTAGTTTCAGAGGAGAAGATGTTTGAAAAATTGTTAACGACGACAGACGACGACGACGACGACGACGGACGCCAAGTGATGAGAAAAGCTCACATGGCCTTTTAGGCCAGTAGAGCTAAACATCAGTATAATTATAACTCCTTACCTTTCTGAAACAGTTAAGTTACGATCACTTATGGTCAGAAGTAAACCGCGTGGCCTTTGACTTCGGGTTCTTTGTTCCTTCTTCCCGCCCAAAATTAAGCACGTGGTATGCATGCCGTCTTCGGCTTAAACGTGTTGTAATTCTAAACGTGTTTAGGAAAGTGTCTAAATATTGGAAGTGCTTAGAATTTAAACACGTTTAGCTTCATATACTTGACAATGTAACTAAACATGTTTAGCACAACAACATGTTTATTGCGAAGTGCTGAGAGCCTAAACATGTTTAGTGCGAAGTGCTGAGAGCTAAAACATGTTTAGTTTTTAATGGTTAGAAATTAAACACTTTTCTAAGCACATTTAAGTCTTGCAACACGTTTAAATTCTAAGCACTATTTTTACAGTGTACCATCATAAAATATATGAGAAGAACATAACCCGTGTCATGCTAACAACTGTTTTTAGAATACATGTGTTTAGTTCCGACGCAAAGACCTAATCAGTGACTCAATATTAACGCCAAAATATGCAATCTTTAATGACTTGACAACAGTATCGTAATTATATCCCTTCTTAATAAGTCTATTCAAAGGTTTTGTAAGTTTCTGAGGTGAATACTGACACCTTTGTGCTTTATAAAGAATATTTCCAAAAGAAAATGGATGTGAAATACCTGAACGTATAAGAAGTCTGCATGTTGAGCTATATTTACGAATGATGTCTTTATACCGATGATAAAATTTAGTAAATGTTTTGACTAGTTTGTGATATCGAAAACCCTGGTGTAATAATTTTTCAGTAATACATAAATTTCTCTCGTTAAAATCTAAAACATTGTTACATACACGAGCGAATCGTACAAGTTGAGATATATAAACACCGTAATATGGTGACAAGGGAACATGTATTTCATGTCGCAACTAGGGACATTATTTTGTTCGGTCTGTGCGTCGTACCGTTCTTTCGTTCGTCCGCATGTCCTGCTTTTGGTTAAAGTTTTTGGTCAAGGTAGTTTTTTTTATATAGTTGAAGTAAAATTAACTTGAAACTTAGTTCCGTGTTTCCCATGATATGATCTTCTATTTTTATTGCCAAATTAAAGTTTTGACCTCCAATTTCACAGTTCACTGAATAAAGAAAATGAATGTGCGACTAAGGCATCTGTGTACTTTGAACACTTCGATATTCATTTTTAGAACTGAACGGAAACAATTGTGTTGGTACATAGTCTATATCAAGCCAAACTATATTTTAATACATGTATTAAGGAAAATTACTTAAAAGTTTTAACCAAAATAAATAAGATAACTTTAAAAGCTAATATTTTTTATTAATTGGTGGACTGATGTTCGGCAAAAATTTCTGCTCGTTTTCGTCATTAATTGTCTTCTAGTGCTAGTCTACACAAGATACTGCTGTCTTGAATCTGCTCATCTATGGAAATTGAGCACCCATCATTGAATATATCAAATTATTTTACTGTTGCTGGTGTTTAAACAATTAAGAAACAAAATTTCAGAGTTAGACCTCGTCAAACCTTCTTCTTTGTCAGTCAATATGATATGATTATACATTATTACATGAAAATTATACGTGACGATACCATGCATGTACAATGTAAAGTAAAGTTGATACAAGTATCTCGAACCTTCGTTACAGTAAAACAATTATATTGGATGGTTGATTAAATTATAAACTGCGAACTTTTCAAAAGCATTTTTTTTACAAATCTTGCGCACATGAGTTTATTAAATCAAATCTATAGTTTTTTCTGATTGTGCTAAACTGTTTCTTCGTATTTTCTCTACTTGGGTGATTCGTTCTATCACAAGACACCAAACAGATAATATTGGGAATATCAGCGAAATAACTACTAGAGCGAATGATAGTGACAAGTTATGCTGCACAGTTGTTCCACATCCAGTCGCCCAGCATAGAATACCAAGAACAGATGTCACAACTGAAAACAAATAAATTATAATATTCTGATTTGATTATTTATACTATTTTATTAGATTAACAAAAGAAGTAAATCAAAGAAATACATTCGGCTACAGGTAACAAAGCATCTAAAATATAAAAAAAAAAATAATACGACTATCTTCGTTGTCAATTATAACTGGTATAGCATTTAAATAATGAACAATCAGAATAATTCATATTTTAATTGAAAACAGATTTTTGAATCAGAAAATAATAAACTTTCGGGACCCCTGTTAACAGAAATGGTACTTTTCATACTGAAATACCTGTTGTAACAATTGCTGCTACGTTAGCAATAAATATCCTGGTGCCATACACTGGAAACTGGTGATATACTATAAACAACACTATACTGGTTACATATCCAACTAATGATAAACACTCAAATAACCGGACTACTGCAAAACCACTGTACGCTGAAATAAACAAAAACACATGTCATACTCTGAACTGACCTTAGTCTAGACAAGATGTAAGTAAAGTAAGTCAGTCTTAGTTCACGGAATGCCAATCATTTTATCCATCAGACAACAATAAGAACAAATGATTAGATAGCTTCTAAGTCTGGACAGTCGTATTATAAATGGCCAAGTCACACTAGTTTCGTGAGAAATGGCCAATTTACACTGTTCTCGTGAAAATGACAAAGAAACATAGATTATGTGAAAAATGGCCAAAATTAAACTGATTTCGTGAAAAGGCAACCTGTATTAATCTGAAATTGTCTATTATTCGATGTAAAGACCGGTTCATTGTTATTTCATCTGCCGAAAACTACATTTTTTTGTTTTATATATATGCCCCAAAAATTTACAATGTCTTAGGTCCGAGACCACAATGATTTCGTTGTTATTATATATTGGACAAAGTCCATTATTTTTGAATTTTCAAGAAATCGTGATGGCTTGAACGAGCCTACACATAGAACAGTACCGTCAAAAAGTAATCATTATAATACCGTTCGCACATAAAAAGATCAGGACTCAATGAAAAGATATTAGCGAAAAAATTGTAAACCGAAACTTAAAAAAACGTATATCCAAGAATCTGAAATAAACAGTAAAACAATGCATTTGCTCGATAAAATATATCAGAATTACGTGTGTATTTTCGTCTAGACGCCATCTTATAAACTATCGAGATGACTTCCGAAGACTGTCGACGGTCACATAACCCCATAGAAACATAAATAAAAGTAGATAGCGACCTCGTGCAGTCGGATTTGTCTAAGTCTGTTTGGTTTTATGTTATTGATTAAAAGTTTATTAACGTTTTTACCTGTATAAAATTATTTTAAATGATTTACCTTTAGTTCACTTTCAATGTTGACATGACTGTCATTTTAATTACTGAATACGAGCAATACACGAACAACCAATTTCTTGAACCAAACAATATCCGTATTCTATTTTTTTCATATTTCGTAGCTAATTCCACTTTAAGATACGACTAATTACAACCACTGTCTAAAGATAGAATTCTTGGTGCGCGCATGTCATCAATTGACTTGGTCAGATTCTATGAACTTTTGTCCGTAACACCCATTTGTCATATCACATTGAAACTCTGGGGTGGCCAAAGGTTATAAACGCCTAAATGAATTAATACGAAAAACTAGCAGAGGACTCAACCTTGTGTGTTGAATTATATGTTGAAAACTTAAACCTTCTTTTTTTCTCGTGCACCTGCATCTACTTTACTTTTTAATTATATCTAAATCCACAGTGGCAGACTGAGTGAGTGTAGCATCACTGTTATTGATAGACGATGACAAACACAAGGTTAAGATAAATGATTCAGTATAATTACCAGCATAATCATTTCGGTTGTCCACGCTGTTATGAAAATGATTCTACTAGACGTATGCATAAACTTGCCATGTGGCGGGTTACACTATTTAAAAAGAACGGTTTTCGAAAGGTCATTACTGCAGCACTTGTTATGTTTACTAGTAAACTTAAAGCTGTACAAAGATATATATAATAAAACAAAAACAGGAAAAACTCTATGACGACGGTTTAAATCAAAGTACACACAAAACAAATATAAGTTATAGTTATTGACCAAGCAAGTCGGTATACGGGATTTAATTTGCACAGCTCGAGTGACCCTGTTTAACCCGAACGACGAAGGAGTTCATGGGTCATCTCGTGCTGTGCAAATTAAAACATATACCGATTTGATTGGCCAATAACTGTTTTAACACATGACGTCAACAATTTTCCCGCATAAATCACATCCGCCCAACAAGACGTTGAAATGGATGGATTTCATCATGAATTATCGGAGGATGATATGATCTTATCACAAGTATTAGAAACATTGGAGGATGAAATGGAACTTAGAAATGTAAATATAGAGGACTTTTTTGGAGAGTTTCCTAGTAATGTGATGGATGAGAATGCATCTGGAGATTTAATCAACACCTCAGCTGTTTCATTTGACCTAGGACTAGACTTAGATCTATGGTTGCAAGTTCCTTCGGAAAACGGAAAGATCCAAAATGTCAAGGTACGTCTTTTTTTTAGAATTATCTGCCACGCTCAGACCCATTATTGCATGATTTGAGGTGTGAACCCATAGACGGATCCAAGGGATGGAGTCCCTGGTCCCTGTTTTGTGGAAAAAAATGGTTAATTATATAGGGAATCACTGAAGCATGACGCACGCCCCCTCCTTTTAGGTCAGTCAGCCCTCCCCCTTAAATAAAAAGTTCTGGATCTGCTACTTAGACCCTTGATATAATCATTTACGGAAACTTCCGACTAGTTTTATTGTTTAATTGTTCTCATCCGGAACATTCATGAAATATTTGCCACTGCCGGATTTTGCCTCTGCCATGTGTTGAATTATGTGATATTATCTCATTTTAGGATGAAGAACCTAAAGATCAGGAACAAGGAGTCGAATCAAGGTTTGCAGAAATGACAGACAATGAAATTGATACACTTATTGAAGATGCTGAGAACAGAAACACAAAAAAAGCCACAAAATGGGCAGTTAATGTCTATGAAGACTGGAAGAATTCTAAAATTGGTGGTGGTTTAATTATACCAAACCTGAAGGATTTGTCTGTTCAAGATATTAACAGCATTTTAGGAAAATTTGTAGTAGAAGTTCGGAAAAAGAATGGAGAGAAATATCCAGCGAAAACACTTTATCTTCTTGTAACTGGACTTCTAAGAGGAATGCGGTCACACGGTGTTTCTAATCTTAACTTTTTGAACTAGTCTGATGACAGATTTCTGAGGTTTAGACAAATACTTGATGCACAGATGAAGAAATTAACATCAGATGGGTATGGTATAAATGTTAAACAAGCAGATCCAATTTCAGTTGAACAGGAAGAAATATTGTGGGACAAGTCTGTGTTTGGTAATCATTCATCCGAAAGTTTAATTGCATACTGTTTTTTTCTACAACTGTAAATATTTTGGTCTACGTGGTCGTGACGAACACCGTAATCTGCAAATTTCTCAAATACAATTAGGAGAAGATGATAACGGAAACTATATTGAATTCCGGGGTAAGGATAATAAAACGTATAATGGAGGGCTACGCCATCGCTATATTGCACCAAAATCTGTCTGACAATATTTAGAGAAGGATTGTCAGACCCTAAAATCGTATCAGATGTATATGAATGCAATATACGAAATTGATAAATCGGTTAGCAGTCCTTTTTATCGTAGACCTGTTTTATCAGATGGTTCTGTTAAGTTTGACCACATACTGGGTGCTAATAGATTAGGGTCACTCATGAAGACAATATGCCAAAAGGGAGAATTAAAGGGGAATTTTAGTAACCACTCGGGGAAAAGAACACTTGCAACTAGATTGTACCAAGCAGGAGTCAGTGAGCAGATGATAATGGATAGAACAGGTCACAGGAGTGAAAAGGCTGTTCGTACCTACAAAAGACCTGCGGATTCTATGCTAAAAGATGTCTCTAACATTTTGAATCCATCTAATAAGCAGATAAAACTTGAGGATCCCAAACCATTAACCGATACTCGTGCAATCCTTCCTGAGCAAGTTAATATTGAAAATACAGAAAATGCATTTAATGTTTCAAAACCAGAAGGAAAATATCGGGGATTGCCAAGTAACAGCTCTTTTCAAAACTGCGTGTTCAATTTTGTAACGAAGATGTGAACCTCACAGATTTTGTTTTCAATTTTTAACACTGAATTGTTATTTTAAGTTGTTTTTAAGCCGTACATAGAAATGTATGAAAAAGCGGGTTTTTTTTTTAGTTTTCATTGTGTCATGTTGTGACACTGATATCTTACATATCAAGACTATAATAGGAAGATGTCGATGATTTTTATTTTCATTTTTTTTTTTTAATGACATTTTTTTTTATATTGATGGAAAAATAATTTTAGTATTAAATCAACCTGTGTTCTTTATCTTATTTAGACTTGTATTGTGTTGATTGTAATGCTACTACATTCGTTTTGTGAGTTTTCTATTCTGATGTTTTATCAAGTGACTGATTTTTATGTCCGAGTATAGATACATGTATCCACTTGATATTTCTTACAAAATGGAGAAAAACAAATATCTGTAGTAGCAATGGAATCAACAAACGCAAAGTACTGTACAATAAACATCTGTCAAGGACGTGAAGTTCACGTGACCTGTGCAATTATTGAAGTAGTTAATGCACACCTGACCCGTGCATTATCCAGATTATACCACAGTAAGATCAAAGGAATTTTGCCTCTGTCATGTGTTAACAAACAATACTGTTTCGATATATAGATATAGGAAGATATGGCATGAGTGCCAATATAAGACAACTCTCCATCCAAATGACAATTTATAAAAATAAATCAGTATAGGCCAAGGTACGGCCTTCAACACTTCTTACATCGAATAGCAAGTTAAAAAAGGCCCCAAACATTGCTAGTGTAAAACCATTCCAACCGAAAATCAACGGTCTAATCTATATAAAAACAAGAAACACGTATGATCTACATAAACAGACGACAACTATTGTACATCAGATTCCTGACTAATAGGACAGGTGCAAACATTTGTAGCGGGATTAAACATTTTAATCATATCAAACCTTCTCCCTTTTCTGAAACTTCTTCTTCTTCAGGAAGTCCACCCTATCTGCAGGGTCACCGCATTTAAAAATTTTGTTTATTTTAAAAATTGCGTTATTTAAAATCTTATCTACTAGTTAAAATTTAAAATAATAGTAACAGAGTTAGAATAGGATATAACTAAAAATTAGTTAAAAACAGGAACTTGTATGTACACTATACATCTTAAAATTTTAAAATGGATAAAAATAATATCTTATCAGTTGTTTAACTTTCTCTTAACAAAGGAAATTGAAAGGAACTACTAATCCGTACTAATAATGGGTTAAATTTTATGGGCTAGCATATGGTTTCATAATTAAATTATATATATGTATTTAAAATCTAAAATGGTAAAGGATACGAATAAAAAGAAACTTGTAAAAATTAGTTTTATGTAAAACAGTAAAATTTGTCAATACAATTTGGATCTACAAGATTATTTACAGGGGTAATTAACATTCATATTCTCTAGTTATGGTTTAACTATGTAGTACTCAGCTATATCACCTAGAATTTAATTAAGTATATAGAGATAGTAGTTTAATACTTCTTATATGTTACATTCCCACGACTGACAGCCACTTGCAAGTTAAACTCAGAACTCAACTGATTGTTCATTTGCTTTCCAAAAGTTGGGTTCTTTTAGCATGCAATGCATAGATCCAGTCTTTGCAGATTCGTTCTAAATCTCTCTGCTGAGACACAGTTATAAGTTCGTTCCTAGAACAGTCAATCAAGAATTCGAGAAGATCCTCATCAGAATCAATTATACTGCAATAGGGTATTTGATTATCCTCTAGTAGGCATTTCAGTCTATTGTGATGAATTTTTCTCACAGAACTCAGACTTTCACACTCGATTAGAAAATGTTTATAATCTTCAGGTCCTACCATGCATAATTTGCATTCTGCAGATTTTCTAACGTCAAATCGGTTGGTAATACTTTGGGTTTTGTAAGTTCCTGTAAGTATCCTGGATTTTATTATCCCTTTGCTAACATCTCTTTTATGATCTCTGACACTGCTCCAACAGAAGTTTGGTTTTTTAAAGTTCCAATTGTTTACTTCCATATATTTGAGCGTTGATTTACTTCTAGCAGTTTCGGTCCATCTATTTTTCCAGGTTTGGTCTATGACATCATGAGTCAATCTTTTCCAATTTTTCTCCGGATTTAGTATAATCTCATGTGCGGATGGAAGATCATAAGATTTGAGAGTTTTGTCCACATTTATGTACCAACTATTTGATTTATCATCTTTTGTAGCTAGCTGTATAATTCCAATTTTACACTCGATTGAGTTGGGATCTTTCGATATTCTAAGAAATAAGGAAATGACAGCTTTATGTACAAGTTGCTCAATGGATTCAGCTCCGAGCAAGATATAGATAGCAGCATCTGCAGTTCTTTGTGGTAAAGATAGAATTTGCTTAAATGATTTTTTCTGAAAAGCTTCTAATTTTTGGATATCAGTTTTAGTAATGTTGAGAATTTCAATTCCATAAAGCATTCTTGTTATAACGTAAGTCCGCCATAGCTTATAAGATAATAGAGGATTTATACCATTTATTCCATGTAATCCAGCACCTAATAGTGAATACATTGTAGCTCTTGCAGCAGAGAGTCTTTTCTCTACATTTGGATTATTTTTCTCTTGCCTTTCAATTCCTAAATGTTTGATGTTTTGCTTTTCGTCTATATTTTCATTAAAAAGTTGAAGATTTGTATCTTTATTCTTCTTGTTAATCATTAGAATTTCAGTTTTTTTGCTGTTTATCTTTACCCGATCGTTTTTGGTACAGTTTTCAATGATGCGGAGTTGGGTTGAGGCATCATGTTCTGAGCCAGCACATAGCATTATGTCATCTGCGCACGTTGGGCAACCCACATAATTCGTTCCAATTTTAATTCCTATGTTTGTGGATTCAAGAGTATCAAGGATATTTTTATTATAGGCCTTGTAAAAATTGGCAGAGAGAATTCCTCCTTGTTTGACTCCCTGCTCATTTACAAATGTTTCCGAGATGTATCCTTGAGATTTAACTTGTGTAGTTGTCTTGTTATATAGTTCCTTAATAAGTAACCATGAAGCTCCATTAATTCCTTGATGATATAATTTCCAAAATAGGTGTATATGGTCTACCACGTCAAAAGCTTTTTCTGCATCCAGAGTTATTAGAATAAGACACTCATTTTTATCTTTGGCTTCATTAATTGCTTCAGAGATGAGAAGAACAATATTAATAGAGGATGCACCTTTAGTGAAACCTTTCTGAAGCTTGTTTTGATGTTTATTTAGTGTACCCTCAATTCTGGCTCTAATACAAAGCTCCAAGATCTTACAAATGATGGAAATGACTGTGTGTGGAAACAATAGTATAACATAACAATATAGAAAAACACACTATAAAATATCAATTGGAAGGCTAAACTCAATAAAAAAACAAATACGCTTATGGTCCGGAACATTATATATACAGATATAATTGATATATTAAAGAAGACTTTAAAATTTGAACTCTTATCTGACTCACTTAAAATGTTTGTAAGTTGTATAATGTTTCCGCTGAATACTTTTAAAAAACGTAAAATGACAAGTGCGGAAGACGTTTTTGATTGTTCAGCAAAGACACAATTATATACAATACACAGGAAGAACTTGGGTGTAAATGTTGATGACTCCTCCTAAAACAATGAACACTAACTAGACTTTAATTTAGTATCTATATCTTGTTTTTTTTTTATTCCATCAATGAAGTGGAGTTTTATGGCGACCGATCCTTTAGTTTTAATTTCGTCTCATTGAAAAAGCTTCATTGAAAGTTGTCTTTGTTACAATTTTTTAGTGGGTTAAGAAATATGATGATGTGGTCAGTATAAAACAAAAGAGAAGACGATTTTTGTGACTTATCATGGAATTCATGACTAATCTGAATATGATGGCTGTATTTGAGAGGTCTATAAATTATCTATGTTATTATTTGTCCTGTAAACTTTTCTTAATGACATACATTTTTTTTGCAGAATCTGTGATGACGTTCATCGGACGGGGATTTCTTTTACTCTTACAATTCATCAACTATTCAATATTCTATTTTTTTTTCAATTTATCACTCAAAACGCTCTTCTTGTTTTTAACAGGAGACATGGCTATAGTATAACAGAAAGGTTGGTATTTGTCCAATTAGACACCAATCATACAATATTTGAAACGTGCTGGTTTTACTGTATGTTTTGCTAGTATCCTTTTTCCAAGTTAAGGATAGCGTTAATGTCATATCATATTGTTTACCAATACGTCTATCAAGCCTATTACATCAAAACCTCGTAAAGGTAATATGTTTACCAAACTTTTCATATATATGGATAAGTATTCTAACAATTATTATGATAACAGCATAAAAAAGTATAATAATTGAAAAGAAAAGTGTATGTACAAAGGTATATGGTCTGAGTACACAGTTATCGTATGGTCACTAGTGTGGACGGTGTGTTGAGTAATTACTTACTAGTACCATTTTATAACACTGTATAAAGTTTGGGTCATGAATTTTAAAGTAAAGTAGTGATTTGGTCCAGCCGAAAAATGTTAAAACTAGCACTTCGGAAAGTGTCAAAAGATTTACCCCCTTAACATTAATTGTCCATATTTTGAGTTAGAGCCGATTAGGTTTTCTATAATTTTGATATAATTTGTCCGAAAAGAAGTACAACAAATCGTAAAATACTATTTTAGATACGAAATAACTGTGCACACTCGGAACGAGTAAATGAGACAGTAACTGAACAAAACATAAAATACGACAAAACTCCACTATTTAAGTTGTGTTTGATTCTTGCAATAGAATTGACCTTCTTGTGCATGGTTTATTTTTCTCAGTCCGATTTTTTCTAATACAAAGGAAGTGTTTACCTGTGTATCCTTGGCACCAGTATTTGCCTCCCATTTTAAAACAAGCTTGCCATAGGCCTATACTTATTAGTCTAAAAGATTGTGTTCCCATCAAGTCGTTTTCCTCAAAGAAGTTCCAAAAAGGCATAGCGAAAGCAGCAAAGTGAATCAGAAATCCTACTATCAGAAATCCAAGACAGAATTTAAGATTTTTTGTTATCTCGATCATTATGAACAATTATAAAATATACAATATTTATGTATTTTATAAACGGATATTGCTACAAAGGGTCATTTAATACTGCGGTTATTGTTCTAGATATTTTAAGAGTAAAAAGAAAAGAGGATTAAGGTTCATATGCTCAATATATATAGTGTATTAAAAGTTCCTTCTAAATTAAAAGTCATATTCATTCAGTGCAACTATAACTTGTGTCGCCGCTATTCGAATTCGACGTTGGATACCTTTTTTTTTTAAATTTCTGGTTTAAAGTTACATGGATAATTGTACTCGGTCATATTTCTATATATCTATAATTCAGTTTCTCTTTGGTTTATGAGGCAAGCTTTTATTTGAATGAATACAAAGTTTTGTAAAAAGTAAATTTACAGATAATTGTGATAAGTCATGTCGTTACATACGTGCTAACTACAGGTACGCTCAGAGAATGAATCGTCCCCATGAGTTGCCTCGACCTAGTGTGTGTACTGTTGCTGTTCGCATTTGAAGAACGAGAGACAATTATTTCTTTATCTGTAGAAAAGGGGAAAATAGACCCCGAGAGAAGAGAGGAACATAATATTTTACCATTTAAAATTACTAACTTTGTAAAGAGCATTTGCGTATAGTGGCGATTAGAAGTCTGTGATAAAGAGGCAACTACTGTTTGAAAGTCATATAACTACCTGAATTAAGTGTTATTACACTATTCAGGATAAACATGTACAGTATAAAACATGCATACTAGTATTTAAATAATAAGATGAATATCCATGCAGTGTCAAGAGCATTACATATTACATCATTGGCCAAGTAAACATTTAAAGGAAATGAGTAAGACTTAAAAATTGTTCGAAGAGCAAATAAAATGACAAGATGATATCAGTTGTCTTAGACCTCTCAGTTTATGTATGACAGTCCGAACAAGCCTAACACCAAACAATCTAAATTCCAAAAACGCTAGGACGTACATGTAGCAGATATCTAAGAACTTAGGTTATCTTATAAATATATACCTCTCTCTCTTTCTTCCCCTAACATTAATAAAAACAAAAATAAAAGTACAAAAAAAATCTCAGAAAGAAAATAAAAAACAGTTGAAACATGAAGTACCACTAAAATATCAAAATGAAAATTCCTATCGATCAAGAGTTGTCTGCGCTTAGATCCTAAAATTACAATTATTGTTAAAGGTAATCTGAGTTATCTCCAATTGTTCAAGGTAATCTTTAATTTCAAAACAAGGGAACAAATTAGAATGTAGTCCTTGTGGGTACTTTTCAGTTTTGATAAGGTATTTTAAAGCAAATTGTTCAACATACTTATATACATGTTTGTGAGATTATTGTACATTTCGCCATTTAAAATCACCAGTCGTTTGTAATTTTAAACATATAGAATCTAACAGATTACTTATTTCACTGAAATCAATTACATAAAATTTCACAGATTTGCTTGAAAATATAAACAAGCATATTCATGGGTGAGATAATCTGTCAGTCCCTTGTTTGTTCTCAGTAAAATGCCCCAAGCAAGGACTAGAACACGCAAACGTTAGGTATTTTTTTGTGCATTCATTTTTAAATTATTTTACCTTAAAGGGGCACTAGCTACGATATATATAAAAAAATAAAGTATGATTTTTTTTTAGATCAATCATTAATCAAATTGGAATAATGAAATAATAATTTGCTTTTAGCAATCAATTTCCTTTAATTTTGTTGAAATAAGCGATTAAACATAATTTTTGACTGATTCGCTTGCAAGTGAAAACGTCATCATCATTCTAACCGGTATTCATGTGAACTTCAAGTTAACCCCTAGCTAGAGATTGACAACGCATGCATTGTACGTGTACTGGTTATTTAAATAAAAAGAATGTCAACAATGAAAGTGAAACTACGGTAAATCATTTGATTACTAATTCGATGCACATAAAATCATTCTTATATGGTTAAAAACAATTAGAAACATCTTTTTTTAATCTATAAAATAAAATCAAACAGACCTATAAAAATGCAATTGCACGTGTTGTTTTAATCTATTCGTATCTTTATTTTTTTTACATCGCTTATATGGTCATCTGAGGTCAAATCGATAGTTAATTAGATGGCGTCTGGACTAAAATACACACGAAACGAACCTATATATTATCTACCCCATGCTCTGTAAACTGTTTATTTTAGACTTTTGATAGTTTGGATAAATGTTTTACATTGTTATAAACCAAATATGAGAATTTGAGTCAAATCGGTTACAATGAATTTGACAGCTAGTGCCACTTTAAGTTTACGCTTGTTTTCAATATACAAACACGTTCTCACTTAATTCAAAAATTAATATTAACCGATTACTATTTTTTTTAAATTTGATATAAAAGATTCACATGGCCATTTACATATCATGTTTATGAAAAACGGGACGCCACATCAGCTTCTACTTAGTATCTTAAATTTTCCTTTTGCTTTATTTGATGATGATGTGTTGCTTTAGGTTCTACTTATAGTGTAAACATATTTTATTAATTATATTCAGGTACATACATAGGCATTTACATAATAATACAAGTGAAATAATTAATAGGATCCAGAAACAAGCTCTTAGCTTATATTAATCCGTTTCCTAATAAGAACATTTCATATTTTAATACTCAAAGGTTAAAATGTTATAAAAAATAACAATGTTACACTAGATGGAAAGAAGAAAAGAAACATATTTGTGACACACAAGAAAGAAGAAAAAAATAGAAACATCGGAATAATAAAGTGTATGTTTCTGAACGGACACAATTATAGATATAAGTATTACTTGTTGAACAAGATGTGTGCTATCATATGGCAAATCTTTTGCTACTGAGTATAAATGTTTGAACTGCCAAGAATATTTCAATGTTTTGTTCGTAGCTGAAGTCCGTTGAACCGTGTAGCAAGATTTCTTCCGACCAAAAATGTATTATATTGATATTATAAAAATGCTGTTCACGCATAACGTGAAAGCGGGGGCAGTGCAACAAGTTAGTGCGCTGTAGTTTCTATAGCACCACATACACATCTACTTATAGATTGTATATATTTCTTATTTGGTCCGTTATTCTTGTGGTCAAAGTGAAGTCGCGGATTTAATAAACGTTATAGTTTTTAATCAGAAAATGTGTTACAGCAGGGACCAAATTATTCGTTTATCATAAATTGATTAAAACAATTTTATACATTTAATTTCAAATCAATGGATTTATTGAAGAAGCAGAATTCCACGTGGAAGAATTAAATAATCATTTGGTAATTCGAATCCAACTTTTGATGGATGTAATGCCAAAAAATGGGTATGTAGCATGTCTTTTTTACGGAAGCCGATAAGGGTACAAATATTTGCCTCATGTGAGTTCAAATATTGCTGGTTCAATAAAATCTTCTCTACACATTCGTTTTTCAAACAATAGCTATTTTGTCCAAGTTGATATTTCAAAGCAGTTAACGCATATTTTTTTATAATTGATCAAAACAAAAGTTAGATACACGAAGAGCAAAAAATGCCAAGATTCTTTTCTTATTAACTATAATATATTTGGGTCTTAAAGGAATAAAGTGCTTCCACACATTAGAAAACGGTAGCCAATTTGTCCACACGTCTGAAAACATCATAAATCGCTAATTTCCGTAACATGTGCTTAAGTTTCAATTAATGTTCTTGATAATTGGGACAACATCCCTAATGCGCCTTGAAATGAGGAACAACTCAAAAGTCACGTGTAAACAAAAATTCTCTGTGTAGTGATATTTGACACTTTTCTATGATAAACAAAGGACTGAGCTTAACCATTTGAGTTAATTAAGAAAGTAGGGGAACACAGAATAAATGTGTAAAATCTATGGAGCTATTAAATGTGTTCAAAGTATTAAATTTTCAAAGAACTTACTGTGTTTAAAATGGGATTATTTACCATGAGGAGCCGCATCACAAAATGTAAAATTCGAATTGAAATTTATGTAACGGGAGTTCTCCGAAATAGATCCTTTACAGTCGTCACTTCAGTAAGGTGCAATCACTAATATTAAAAGACTTAATACCAGTTAACGGAATGTTTTACTTCGCGATTTGTCCTGCTATTCATGTTATAACTATCGTGATGAAAGTAATTCCTGTACTAGCGAAGCCGTAAGTTTTCGTCAATATAAACTTGTGCATGAAATGAAGGTAATTGATAGACGAATCCCAAACAGCGACGAAAACCGTTTCATTAAATTAATAAAAACCCGGAATTATATTTGCCGTTTTCACGGACGATCCAGTAGTAGATTACTATATTTTAAAATGTATATATACGTCGCATTTTAAGTGTACGTCGTGTTGTAGGAATTTCGTGTCCAACGTTTGAAAGTAGAACTAGAATATGGAACGCCATAGCTGTCTGCCGTTGTTCATATTTAGTATATGCTGTGCTCATTTAATTATTTTCAGCGTTTTTTTCTCGATTATGAGTGCCCTTTTAATTATGTTCAGTAGTATTTTAAAAAGCTATTAAAAAGAAACTTGAAAAGGTGTCTGAAAGCATAGAAACCTCAAAAACAGTAAATTTAAATGTGAAAAATAGACTTGTCGACGTTGAAAAACAAAACTTTAGCAATAACCTTCTGTTCTTTGCTATCGATGAACAAATTGAAGTTACTGAAATGGGTACCGGAATAAACGGGGCACAGGGTGATCACGAGGAGGCGAATGCGGCGGAAAAAAAAGTACCGGAAAATTGCATCAACATCATTACAGATTTTCTCGAGCAAAGGTTGAACATTAAAGACGCTAAAACGCACATAAAACTCGAAAAAGCCTATAGACTTGGTAGGAAAAAGACAAATGCCGAAAAACCGAGACCAATAGTGGTAAAGTTTGCTGAATTCGGTGATCGAGAAACGGTACGAAAAGCTTCGGGTCGCTTAAGACAGACAAAATTTGGGATTAGTCCTCAGTACCCGACAGAGGTTTTATTAAAACGAAAAAAATTGATACCAGTGATGAAAGAAAAACGTAAAGAAAATAAAGAGGCATATCTAGTAGGAGATAAATTGTTCGTTGAAGGAAAGTTGTGGCAGGAATAGGAGTTTGCGGAGAATGGCTGTACTACTGTTGAAAGTGATAAATGTAATAAATGTTCATTAAATGTGTGCTCATGGAATATATCTAAAGGTCTGTTGCGGAAACTGAAAGATAAAGAATTTTTAATGGAAATAACAAATTGTGATATTGTATGCTTAAATGAGTGCTGGGTCAAATGCCCGACGGAATTCGAATTAAATGGTTATGATAAAAAGTTTGTTTATAGGGAAAAGTGCAACGGAGGAGTTATTTACGGAAGCGTATTAGGGACATAGAAAAAAAAATTGTCAGTGAACTTCTTTTTTCAAAGTCGAAATTTTGACTTTTCAAATCTCGAAATTTTGACTTTAACTTGAAATTTTGACTTTTCAAATCCCGATATTTTGACTTAAACTTGAAATTTTGACTTTCTAAAATCTTTAAATTTCGACTTTTTGAAAAGTCGAAATTTTGACTTTTTTGAAACTCGGAATTTCGACTTAAAAAAAGTCGAAATTTCCCCTTTAAACTCGAAATTTCGACTTATTTAAAACTCGAAATTTCAACTTATTTTAAACTAAAAATTTCGACTTATTTAAAACTCGAAATTTCGACTTATTTAAAACTCGAAATTTCAACTTATATTAAACTTAAAATTTCGACTAATTTAAAACTCGAAATTTCGACTTATTTAAAACTCGAAATTTCAACTTATTTTTAACTCGAAATTTCGACTTATTTAAAACTCGAAATTTCGACTTATTTAAAACTCGAAATTTCAACTTATATTAAACTCAAAATTTCGACTAATTTAAAACTCGAAATTTCGACTTATTCTAAACTAAAAATTTCGACGTTTTGTTAACTCAAAATTTCGACTGTTGAAATCTCGAAATTTTGACTCTTTCTAAGTACTTTTAAAACTTTGATGTTAGTATTCAAACACAGTTATTACAATTTTAGAAGGAGTAGACATGGACGCAAATTATTAAAGCGTCATCCACACATTTTGGCAATTTATATTCAGAAATTGGTTTTGTTCTTAAATTAAGATATGGATTAGCATTAAATATTGTGAAGAAATCATTCGTAAAGAGCATGCATGTTGTCAAAACCCCCCCTACCCTATTCCATGTTTTAGTTTCCACGACACTGTCATATGATCGTCAGATCTAAGGACATTTAGCATCACAGTTTCAAAGGCCTGTTTGGTCTCCCAATAGCAAGTCACCGACTTTGTCTTGTTTAAAAAATGGTAAATCAAGTAGCCAAAAATGCCATGCATATTCAGGACGATCAATGAGCTGCTCAGTTTTCTAGTTTTGGAAGTTTGCATTCTTATAACACAACTATTAACCCATGTCTTTATATATTAGACTGTTGAATAAATTATGTCGTAATATAGGTGTGTCGGAATAGCGGGGTTGTCTTGATTACACATATCAGAAGTCCAGACTTGAAATATGTATTTGAACGTGAAACATTTTTTATTTATTCTTCGGCAAGAACAAGATTTTCAATCTAAAATAACCTCTTTTAAATGGTTTAGTTTATTAAAATATGCTTATGAAGTTTATGATATATATGGCTCTCCGCCTTGCTGATATAAATGACTGTGAATGTGGTAATCGCAAACGTATAAATACTGAGGAAAATTTTAAAGTTAAAAAAAGGTCGAAATTTTGAGTTTAAAAAAAGTCGAAATTTCGAGTTTCAAAAAAGTCGAAATTTCAAGATTTTAAAATTTCAAAATTTCAAGATAAGAAAAGTTTAAATTTCGAGCTAAAGTCGAAATTTCGAGCTTAGAAAAAAAAGTTAACTGCCAATTTTATTTTTTCTATGTCCCTAATACGCTTCCGTAGTTATTGTTTTCTATAGAAAGTGGTTAAATCCGTATATTGAAGTATTGAATTGTTGTGCTAATAGTATGATATGGTTAAAAATTAGCAATGTTATTATGCTTGATAGTAAAGATTTGTATATGTGTGCTATATATATGCCCCCTGATAATAATGTGTTTTACCGAAAGTATGACTTAGATGTCTTTGAAGTTTTGCAGGAACAAATAGAACATTATAGTGTATTGGGTAACATTGCAGTGATTGGTGATCTCAACGGAAGAATAGGTTTAGAAAATGACTTCATAATGCAAGACAATTTAAATGTATTTAATTGCAATAAAACTGATGTACTTAATTATGAACCTGATCTACCAATTAAAAGAACAACAGAGGACAAAGCCGGCTAATTCGTTTGGTCGTAAAATTTTGAACTTATGTAAATCTTCTGGTATAAGAGTATGTAATGGTCGTTTTGGGAAAAAAAGTGAAACTTTTACATTTTAAAATAAGAATGGATGTAGCGTAATTGATTATTTGCTTTTATCTTATGATTCATTTTCTATCGTTAATGATTTTGTCATTGGTGATTTTACTACTTTTTCATGTCATGCACCGTTAAAAGTTGTTTTTAAACTTAAAGTATTAACTTTAAATGAAATATGTACTTGTAAAACTGTTAAATATGATTGTTATAAATGGAATGAAGGGTTAAAAGATGACGTTAAAAGGGACCTTGCGGCAAATTCCGATAAAGTTAATGAACTGATGAATAGTTTATCCGACGAGCCAAGGAACATCGACCAAATTGTGAACAATATTAATTCGTGTCTCTCAGATATTGTCAATAAATATACAAAAACAGAAGTGACTAAAGTTTCAAAATGTGATTATTGTAACAGCTTAAAGCGAACTTATAAACCTATAAATATACGGCAAGATAAACCATGGATAAATGATGACTGCAAACAATTGTATATTGAATATAAACGCTCATTGAAACAATTTAACCAAAATAAGTGTGAAGAAAACAGACTAATTTTAAATCTTTCTAAACAAAGATTTAAACGAAGTGAGAATAGTTTAAAAAGACGATATAAAAAACAGAGAGGAAACATGTTGAGTTCTATGAGAAAAACGAATCCAAAGTACTTTTATCGAAAATTCAGGAAACGAAAAAAGGCCAAACAAAGTTACATAAAATTAAACGATTTTGTGACTCATTTTAAAAACTTAGTTTCTAAAGAAGAAATTGACGACGGACCGGAAGAAGAAGTCAACAATGAAGTCATTTACGAAGAATTGGACCGACCTTTTACGGAGCAAGAAATTGATGTTTGCGTTAAAAAATTGAAAACTGAAAAAGCAACAGGCTATGACAATCTATTAAATGAATTTTTGAAGGAGTGTAAATTAGTCCTACTGCCATTGTTATGTAAACTTTTTAACGTAATACTTATTACCGGTTGGTTTCCAGAAATATGGGTCAAGAGTGTTTTAGTTCCGCTATTTAAAAAAGGTCAAGTTGATGATACAGGAAATTACAGAGGAATTTCGCTTGTGTCTCATGTTGGGAAATTGTTTACTTCTGTCATTAATACAAGACTATTGAAGTGGTGCAAAGAATACAGTATATTGACTGATGCGCAATTTGGATTTGTCCCTGGATATGGTACACACGACGCGATTTTTGCCCTTCATTCTATTGTATCAAAAAGTTTACGTAAAGGAAAGCGTCTCTATTGTTGTTTCATTGATTTTGTCAAAGCTTTCGACAGTGTGTCACATTATGTTTTATGGCAAAAAATGTTAAAATGCGGTATTAGTGGAAATTTACTGAATCTTATTAAAATCAATGTATTCTAAGTTAAAAACTTGTGTTAAATTAGATGGTGAATTTTCAGATTTCTTTCATTGTAATGTTGGCCTAATGCAAGGCGAATCATTATCACCATTTCTATATGCAATTTATGTAAATGACATAGAAATTGAGTTAATTAAACAAGGAATAGAACCATATGAAGTAAAATTGTTAAATCTTTATCTTTTTATGTATGCTGATGATACAGTTCTCTTCAGCGAAAGTATTTCTGATTTACAAAAAATGATAGTCACTGTATATGATAGTTCATACAAGAATGGTCTTGATATTAATTTAAGAAAAACCAAAATAGTTGTTTTTCGTAACAAAGGTGTACTGAAAGAGAACGAAAAATGGTATTTGAATGGTAAAATGATAGAAATGTGTGATCAGTTTGTATATCTTGGTTTGTTATTAAACTATAACGGTACTTTTACTGTAACACAGAAAACACTATCTGAACAGGGTAGAAAGGCTACATTTTGTTTATTGAGTAAGATTTATGATGATTGTTATAACACTGAGACTTTGATGTCCCTTTTTGATACATATGTAACAAGTATTGTGAATTATGGTTGTGAAATATGGGGTTTCCATAAGGGAGCTGATATAGAAACGCTTCATTTGTATTATTTAAAAAGAATTTTGAAAGTGAGAAAAACGACTGTGAACCATATGGTGTATTTTGAACTTGGGCGTTTACCATTGTATGTTAATAGATATGTAAGAATGGTACGTTATTGGTTGAAGCTATTAGAATCTAATAATTGTATATTGAATAGTATTTATGAAGATATGTACGAATCTAGTTTTGTTAAACCGAATGATAAACTCAATTGGAGTTGTAAAAAAAGAGACATACTAAACAGGTATGGATTTAATGATATATGGTTAGCACAAAGTGTTGGAAATAGTCAATTATTTTTGCATGAATTTAAAAAAAGAATTGTTGATAATTATATAGCCGAAGCCTTGTCATTTTTTGAAAACACTTCAAAATGTTATTTATATCAATATATACATGATGGACATACTTTGCAATTTTATTTGAATCGACCATTGAACAGTTTATATCAGTCATATGTAACTAAATATAGAATAAATTCCCATTCACTTAATGTAGAAACTGGAAGATACTTTAATATTTCCAGAAATGAGCGTGTTTGTAATATGTGAATAAGAAAGTCATCGAAGACGAATATCATTTTATATTAGAGTGTGATAAATATGTAAATGTCAGAAGTAAATATATTAAGATATATTATTACAGAAACCCATCTACCTTCAAATTAGTTCAATTACTATCTGTAAGAAATATTAAAGAATTAAATAATCTGGGTAAATATCTGTACGAGGCAGAGAAAATTCGTAATACTTGATTTTTGTTTTGTACCTTTATTACCAATGTAAATTATATGCCAAACTCCGCTATATATTAATGCTGTATATGTTTATGTATATGTTTATGTAAACTGTATAATTTGTGTATGTATTTAATCCTATGAGCTGTATATTTGCTTACGGAATCAAGAATTATTATAACAATTATGTTGAGCAGTAACATCATAATGATCAGTAGAATAATCATTATATTGTGCAGATCTGGTATTATATTCAGCACTTTAATCAATATACTTAGCAGTTTTTGCTTTATGTTCAGTAGGTAATTATTCTATTTAGTAGATTTGTCTTTATGTTCAGTACTTTTGAAAATATCTTCTGTCAACATATTTGGATGTATCATTATGTTGACTACAGAAACCGAAATATTCAGTGGTCAAACACACTTAATAATCAGTAGTGTTATCATTATGTTGAGTGAAATAAATATTATGTTCTGTAGATTGATCATTATGTTCTGTAAAATATATATTATGTTCAGTACAAACAACTTTATGATCAGTGGTCAAAATGTTTTATGTTCGGTTTAAAAAATATTATACTAGGTGGTTAATCACTTATATTCAGTGCTTTTTTCATTATGTGGTGGTGGTAGACTTCCGGAAATAACCGAAAACATACGAAGCCGGACATTTTTTTCGGGTTTATTTTCATACTGTCTGCTGTACAACGTGCTCCTGCAGAACTTAATCTGCGAACCTTTCAAAAGTTTGAAGATGAGAGGATAGAGGATGACACTTTTTAGCACCTTGCTGATTAATATTTGATCAGACTAGGTGTTAAAACTATTGGTGATAGAATAAGATTGAGGGAAGTATTCAAATTTAAAATCACATAAACAAGAAGTACTTGTATCTACCTTTTAAAAAAAAATACAGTGCCCATTATGCATCTGCTGATGCTCAAATGTTGAAAGAATTAGTTGAATTTACCAAATGTAGCATCACTGAGCTAAGTCCATGCTCATTTACCACCACTTCGTGTGCTCTTTGCCTAAAACAAAGCACGGTAGCCAAGGCAAGACTGTTTACCTTAAAGCCTTTAACAGAGAGAAACGTGATTTCAACAGCAATGGCAAAAAAGATATCAGATAGTGGTCTGGATTTATTTCAACTACAATTGGCCAAAAGGAGAGATACAGACAACGGCATTAGACTAGTTTTGGCTGAGAAGAATACAAACGGAAAACCTCGTGTAACTGCCTCCAAAGGGTAGCTACAAAGATTCCAGATTACCTGAATTAATAAAACTATTTATTATCTTTTAAATTTTGTCTGTTTCGCTAACTGAGAAAGGTAGCATTTCTTTCATTCATTTAAAATTACTTATTTGTTTACTTTTTTCATGATAAAGGCCTATCGTTAACAAAAACAAAATGACTCCTGAGCGTTGGTACCAGGTTATCTTATATGGTATTTCTGGTTGTTGTAATACTTGGTTTTCATCTGTGCTGTATGACTTCCTTTACTTCCATCTAATTCAAGTTGTATCGCCTACTTGTGGTTTGACAGTGGAAGGAAAAACGCGCCCAAATTGTAGTAGTTATTTACAGTACCTCAAAATGCACCTTACTGGTATAAAAATAAGAAGATGTGATATGATTACCGATGAGATAAATACATTTTTGATAATTTATTAAAGTGTTATAATTTGAAGTCACCGTACAGCATTCAACAATGCGCAAAAACCCATGCCGTACAATAAACTATAATTTTAGACAAAGTAGTGTTATAGCACACCCACAAAAATAACTGGATAAATCAGTTGAAAAAAGATGACTTTAAAATCGGCACAAAGCAGCAAAATAATTATTACCAAAAAAATAAACCTCCAGTCATGAGATATTAGTTCATCACATATATACAAAATAAAAACCGGCAACAATTACGACAGGCACATACAAGCTGTGGCCATCCCATTCACGTAGAAAGTTATGTGAAAGTACACAAAAATAGCAAACTGGAAAATCAGTCTGTTGAAAAAGACGACTCTTCAGATCTACACAAAGCACCAAAAAATAAAAAAAAACCAGAAAATCACTGTCATTGAGGTATAATAATTAGTTCCTCATTAATATATAGTTTAAACACTTCTGTGGAGAAAACTTAATGCTGTGTGTAAAACCATAACAATAACAACGATCAAACAAATAACAAGTAACAACTCTGCTTTCAGAATTGGCGCAATTTGTTCCCGCCATTTAAATTTTATTTACAATATGTCTGAATATCTTTTTTTAGAGTTCGGTGACCCTACTTTTTTATTTTTTTATTTTGTTTAATGGATAAAAATGAATATTGTGTTGAATTTTTATGAAAAAAAAAATGGTAAATTTTTTTTAAATTACTATATTTAACAACATTGCAACAAAAAAAGGCGGGAAAATAGTTATAGCAAATTATCGATATCTCTTGTTCTTCAGAAAATATAATTACGAATAATGTAGTTTCTGCAGACAATAAGGTTAACAACAGAATCAAATTTCAAGTGATTCGGACTTTTTATAAAATTTTACATGGCAAAGAACTGCAAGTCACGATTTTCAAATTCTTAAAAAAAGATGGCGTTCCAAATCGAAAACGAGGTCGGTGACCCCATTTTTTTTGGATAGTTTATTTTGAAGCTTTAACATAGGCCAAAGTGTAGATAAAATTTAAAGGAGATATTATTGGTAGATCTAAATAGAAGGATTTGTCTTTAAGACCCAAATATGTTGTTAATACGAAAAGATTATTGGCAGTTTTTACTCTTCGTGTATCTAACTTTTGTTTTGATCAATTATAAAAAATACGCGTTTAACTGCTTTGAAAAATGAAATATCAAATGCAACTTGGACAAGATGGCTACCGTTTGAAAAACGACTGTGAAGAGAAGATTTTATTGATTCAGCAATATTTAAACTCACATGAGGCAAATATTTGTACTTTTGTTAGATATTATTATTGTCTTACTTTTTTTTATTCATTTTCTGCTATATCTTCTTATAAAATTAACTTTCAGTCGTTGAGTTAACGAAAAACGTCGTTGGACATTTTTCTTATTCCAGCTTAATATGTAGCCACCGAGTCAAATGAAATTTGGCCAAAAAAAAAGGCTTTA
This sequence comes from Mytilus trossulus, assembly GCF_036588685.1. NCBI lineage: Eukaryota > Metazoa > Mollusca > Bivalvia > Mytilida > Mytilidae > Mytilus > Mytilus trossulus. The sequence goes on from NC_086375.1 coordinate 63,867,321, forward strand.
TCTCCACAAAAAACCTACACATGTCGTTGTTCCTGCCAAGAACCAAGAAGATCCGAGGATCGCTATACATTAGATTTTAAACAGTATTTTTTTTAAATATAACGTTCCGTTTTTAATAAATATAACATCCGATTTTTACACATAGCTTTCTTAATCTTAAATTTATATATATTTGATGGTGTTATTGTATTTGAGTGGCGGATTAAATTTCAACAACAAAATAATGGATGTTTTAAACGACCTTGTATAGCTATACAGCCCTTGCGCGGTCTGATTGATAACAACATATGGAAGTGTTCAACGACCTTAACTGGCTATACAGCCCTTGCACGGTCGGTAAAAATTACAAATAATTTCTATAAAATATATATCTTTCTCACTGAATGTATCCAAAGAAGGTAACCAAAGATTTGGCGACGATGCAAATATTAAATTCTACAATATAAATAAATATCTTTAACCAATGAATTCAAATATCAAAAACTATGCAATTAACAAATATATACTTATTAAGCTTCATATAAATTGTTTTTAACAATGAAATACATTAAATATGAAATTTGGAGTTTTACCAAGGGAGCTAATAATTAATAACACTGTCTGCCACACAGCATTTCGGGGAATCTCCCTCTGTTATCTTTCCTCCCTCTTTTATAGCTGACTACGCGGGGGCTTTTCTAATTATTGGGGGGTATTATGATGACCTGTAGTTGTTAACTTCTGTGTCATTAAGTCACAGAGTCTTCCTCATCGCTTCCCTCAATCTTATTCTATCACCAATAGTTTTAACACCTAGTCTGATCAAATATTAATCAGTAAGGTGCTGAAAAGTGTCATCCTCTATCCTCTCATCTTTAAACTTTTGAAAGGTTCGCAGATTAAATTCTGCAGGAGCACGTTGTATAGCAGACAGTATGAAAAAAAACCCGAAAAAATTGTCCGGCTTCGTATGTTTTCGGTTATTTCCGGAAGTCTACCACCACCACATAATGAAAAAAGCACTGAATATAAGTGATTAACCACCTAGTTTAATATTTTTTGAACCGAATAATAAAACATTTTGACCACTGATCATAAAGTTGTTTGTACTGAACATAATATATATTTTACAGAACATAATGATCAATCTACAGAACATAATATTTATTTCACTCAACATAATGATAATACTACTGATTATAAAGTGTGTTTGACCACTGAATATTTCGGTTTCTGTAGTCAACATAGTGATAAATCTACATAATATACAAATATGTTGACAGAAGATATTTTCAAAAGTACTGAATATAAAGACAAATCTACTCAATAGAATAATTACCTATTGAACATAAAGCCAAAACTGCTAAGTATATTGATTAAAGTGCTGAATATAATACCAGATCTGCACAATATAAATTTAAATGATTATTCTACTGATCATTATGATGTTACTGTTCAACATAATTGTTATACTACTGAACATAATGAAAAGGTCACTCATAATCGAGAAAAAAATCGCTGAAAATAATTAAATGAGCACAGCATATACTAAATATGAACAACGGCAGACAGCTATGGCGTTCCATAATAGAACAATTATTAAAAAGAAGATGTGGTATGATTGCCAATGAGACAACTATCCACAAAAGACCAAAATGACACAAACATTAACAATTATTGGTCAATTCAACCTTATTACAAGAAGCGATGTACATGTAGTTTGCGCTTATTAATAGGGAGATGGAATGATTGGCTTGCAATGTCAGTCTTCATATAGTTCCACTTATCATTCTTCCAAACTACTATTCCCGATTAACTAGTCCGAGATTACTGTTTTGCCGGACAAGCAGCGAGTTGAAGCTGGGGCCTTGGGACGTCAGAGCTTGTCACGTATCAAAAAGTGGATATTTGCCCACCCAAAATAGTAGGGGCTGTCTCCTCAGTCGCTTCTGGAGCCGACTGAGGGCCTTAGAATTATATAAATCTTTTCATTTTTCATTTATCTCTTCATTTATGTAATTTTCACCTTCCTACGGGGCGCCGAATGGGACTCTTGTGGTTTTGTACAAAATTCAATTCTGTCATAACAAAATCATTTTTGTCTTACAAAACTATGTGCCACTGACTTGTTTTGTGAGAACTTCAATTTTGTGTAGACAAAATTCATTTGTGTAGACAAAATTCATTTTTGTCATGACAAAATTCATTTTTGTAGACAAAATTCATATTTGTCATGACAAAAGTCAATTTTGTCTAAAAGGTATGCAAATATAAACATATTTGCATACAAAATTGACTTTTGTTACCTGATATGGAAATTAAATCACAAAAGTCAATTGTGGGAGGTAAGATTCAATTTTGTGAGACAAAATTAACTTTTGTGAGACAAAATTAACTTTTGTTAGACAAAATTAACTTTTGTGAGACAAAATTGACTTTTGTGAGACAAAATTCAATTTTGTCAATTTTGTTGAGACAAAAGTCAATTTTGTCAATTTTGTTGAGACAAAAATCAATTTTGTTAATTTTGTTGAGACAAAAGTCATTTTTGTTAATTTTGTTGAGACAAAAATCAATTTTGTCAATTTTGTTGAGACAAAAGTCAATTTTGTTAACTTTGTAGAGACAAAAGTCAATTTTGTCAATTTTGTTGAGACAAAAGTCAATTTTGTTGAGACAAAATTCAATTTTGTGACGACAAAATTCATTTTTGTAACGACAAAATTCATTTTTGTAACGACAAAATTCAATTTTGTAACAACAAAATTCAATTTTGTAACAACAAAATTGACTTTTATGGGACAAAATTGACTTTCGTGAGACAAAAATCAATTTTGTTGAGACAAAATCCAATTTTGTCAATTTTGTTGAGACAAAAGTCAATTTTGTCAATTTTGTTGAGACAAAAGTCAATTTTGTCAATTTTGTTGAGACAAAAGTCAATTTTGTTGAGACAAAAGTCAATTTTGTCTCACAAAAGTCAATTTTGTCTCACAAAAGTCAATTTTGTCTCACAAAAGTCAATTTTGTCTCACAAAAGTCAATTTTGTGTAACAAAAGTCGATTTTGTATGCAAATTAGTTCACAGAATCCAAACCAAACCTGTTTTGCATACAAAATTGACTTTTGTCGCCCAATATTCAAATTAGGTAACAAAAGTAATGTCTGTGTTACAAAAATGAATTTTGTCATGACAAAACTAACTTTTGTCCACCGAAAGATAATTTTGTATGACAAAATTGAAATTTGTAGTATGCTACAAATTTTGTTAAACTGAATTCATTTTTGTTGAACAAAACTCATTTGTGTCCGTACAGAATTGAATTTTGTCGACAAAAACACAAGAGTCCCATTCGGCGCCCCGTACTTCCTGCCAACCCTTTATTTTCTGATAATTAGACAGTTTTCAAATTGACCTACGATTTCTGCATCTTGCCTTTCATTTTCAAAGATTATCACGTGACCACGAGAAAACAGTGCAAACGACCATAATGTAACACCTCGTTCATTTACGATGCAAGTTACCTAAATGTCCGAGAGCTTCCGACTGTTGTCGTGGTCGGAACTAAATGCTAATTACCGATCTCCTGTAAAGGAGGTAAAAACACGTGGTTGCTTCTAAATGTTAAACATCGATCTCCTCAGTATAAAGGAGGTAAAAAAATATAAATACAGCCCGTAACAGAGTAGTGATCGAATTCGCGTTTCTTTACCGTCAGAATAAGTTACGTTATCGACAAACTTATTTCAGAAGTGACATATTAATTTAATGTTCTTCATCGACAAAATATTTCATGTCCAACGTATAAGTTTTCATTGTTTAAGTCGAAGTTTTTTTAACACAGTAAAACATTTTTTTTATAATCAACCTCTGTCATTGGCATTTTCATTTTAACGGTAAAGGATCAAATACGAGATCTCCGAAATTTCTATCATTTGCTCAATGTAGATATTATTTACTGCTTGCACTATGAATATTTATGGGATTCAACACTGTAATAGTTTTTCTTTCGTCTGATACAGAATATCCCATATCTTTTCTTTTCCATACCTATCTGTTTATTATGTCCCCGGGATTAAGTCAATCATACATTGTTGCAATACCGACATGCTTGTACTTTGTCACAGAAAAAAATGAAATAAATTTCCTTCAAATCGAAGTAAAAAATACAAATGTACCCTTTAACATTTGAAATGTTGAAGACAAAATTGCTCTAGATATCTTAAGTTATTGACGAATATTTGAAATTTAAACCTCTATAAGATGTGATGTACGGCATTTCATTTTATCATTGGTAATGATCTATATCTGACAGAGAAGAAATATTCATAATTCTCAGAAAGTTTTCGTAAATATTTTTAGATACCACTAATCGTTCCAACAATCAAGACAACAGAGACAAACAGGCAAAAAAATATGAAAATGAAAAGATATGACTTAAGTGTTAGCATGTTCAGGGAGACAGCACTCAATTTACCAAAAAAACAATTGATGTTTTAAGGAACTGTAGAGGTCTCCACAGGTTTTCAACAAGGGTAGAATTTAAAACCTTGAATATGAAAGCCTCGAAATCCATGATACTTTTTCTGTGCGGTAGTTATATCTACAAAATACAATCATGTACACGACATATAAAACATGTATATTCATGCATTTATATTTATATATTGGGAATTTATTTTTGTTTCCAAACAGAATTATAAGGTTATGTATAAGTGCCTCCGTTCACTGGACAATTGTAAATTGTCTTCCTAAAGACCAGCAAAAATAAATGGCCCAAGATCATGTAGTCATAAAAAAGTCATATAATTTAGGTTATCGAACAAAAAATCAGAAATACGGAATATTATATGTGAATGGTTAAGAAATCCGTTTCCCCTACATGTTTTAAAAGTCAAAGAAAAATGTTTTCCATGATACAAACGTTTTGAGAACCAGCTTTGTGTAACCTATAGACAAATTCGACTGTATATAAGGAATTTATCTTTAAGAACTTTTTTTAGTAATTGAGAACCTATGTTGTTTATGGGTAATATGTGAAATGTTGCATGATCCCTCAAAATGACAGCAAGCGCAGTTTTCCGGACGATTTTTATTTGTACACTGCTCAAAACTGTCAGGTCCTGGCCATGGTATATTTTGGAGATTTTTTGTTTTACTGATTTTTACTAAAAAAAAATATTCTCTGTGTGTGCCATTGCAAGAAATAGTTTTGCTCGTTATTTTGTCATATTAAAAAAAATTCTCAACAAAATTTTCCCGTTTAAACTGTACTAGAAAAAAGTTTGGCATGTGTAACAGGAGTACAAATACCAGTCCTCCCTTTTGTGTATACATATGAGAAATCATTTCAAAGTTATTGATTGAATTCAAATCCATCACACATACGGTACACATTGTAGTCCGAAAAAATAAAGGACATCATTCCTATCAAACACCTTTTTAATTGTTTACCAGTATATTCCTTTTAGTTTTCGGTAAAATTGTAAAGGAAATAATACTATCAAGACATTCTTCCATAAATCTTTTTTTTCTGTTCTGACTTTGAAGAAATGACTACTTTTCGCCCAATCGAAATGGTGCATGGACATAATTTGTTTCATATAATTAGAATTATTTTCAATATTATCGGTATTAAACTTGATTATCGACACATGAAAGTTTGTCAGCACAAGGATTTGTATAGTGACGAATCCTTGGTCAGCATTGTCAATCTTTTTAACGTTAAAGTACCAATACTTCGGTCACTACTCAATTAAGTTTGTCGATAACGTAGCTAATTTTGGCGGTAAAGAAACATCAATTCGATCACTTCTTTGTTACGGGCTGTAGAAAACTAAAAAAAATAAGCAGCACGAACCCCACCAAAAACTAGGGGTGATCTCGGGTGCTCCGAAAGGGTGAGCAGACCCCACTTTACAAGTGTAAAGCATTTCTATACAACGTGTCTCGGTATTTAAGTGTCCAACATTTATGTGTTTTTTTATGACGTTTCTGTTGTAGTTTCGGTCTTATGTCTTATCGTTTGTGGTCTAAAGTCTGTATTTTCGATACAATCACATATGTCCTATTTGTCAGTATAGGTGTAATACCACCAAATCACTGTATGTCACATCCGGTTGTAGGTAGAAAAAAAATAATAATCCCCCTTAATTTGACAGTTGTAGGTAATTAATTCCACGTTTTAATGCAGTAAAACATGTTTGTGTCATAAACATATGTCTTTGGTATTTTAAAACACCATTATTTTTTATTTGGGATTTCCATAGAATATTTTGAAATCTTGAGGTAAGGCATGTTGACTAAACCTTGTACACAGATAAAACACGAACTATCTTTAAAAAAGATACCCGACGTATTTAAATTTGAGTATATGTTTACAACTATCATTTCGATAACCTTCAGAAGCACAATGACTTTAATAATGATGCAGGACCTCTTTAATAAAATCTCCATCTGAATTAACTACAAGAAATCCTTCACTAAGTCTGGTTATATTAAGGCAATATATATAAGAATATTGTGATGACAACTTCAATTTTTATATGTAAAAATATCCATTGCAAATAAAAAGAAACAAATATACATTTACTACTGTTTACATTAAACTTAATTTATGGTTAACAAAGCTAGAAACTATTGGTAGTATAAGGTGTATCCAAAACCCCGTGGAAATCTCACATGCGTAGGTGCGTTCTAAAAGTCATGTACGTTCGTACAACAAAGTTTACATTAAAAATTATATAATTGTCCCGAATAAACAGCTGTCATGGATGCAAAGAGCTATTGGAGAAACAATTATTTTAATAAAAATATAAAATTTGTAAGATCTAGTTCAAATATTTATAATTTTTCACTTGCTTTCCATCACGATATAATTTTCGAGACGTTTTTTCAAACAAAACCAAATCACCCACCATGACAGCATTTTGTCCAATCACAGAAAGGATTTTAGAGCATGCGTATTCTGTTTCCATAGTGAAGCGTCCTCAAGTTAAGTTCATAGGGCACAAACCGAAACTATATCGACTATGTCGGAAAAAAGGGGAGACATTTGATTGATTAACGTCCAGTGATGGTTATTTTCTTATATGCATTAAAATATTATGTGAAATTTTTTCTATAGTACTGGACCGAATAAACTTTATTTATACCAAGTATTTCTTTATTGGAAACAAAGATAAATTCTGCACATTTTTTTGAAAAGTGCAAATTTATCAAAGACTCAAAGGGGATTATCAATGGTGGTATTACACCTATAGTCGAGTTAATGTCATTTTCCATTGATAACGTTTTGTGTTAGTCCAAATAGTTAATACTTCGTCACAGCATTTATCTGAAAAAACCGGAAAGTCCCTAATTAAATAGCAAAATCAAATAATAAATCATATTAAACGAATGGACACCAACTGTCAATTTCCTGACTTGGTACAGGCATTTTCAAATGTAGAAAATACCACCATTATCATGATAATTGTTTGGACTAGTATTGTGAAAAACATAAGATGAATTTCAAGATTATGTATTCTTCACAATAATACGTCACTGTCTGTGATGTCATGTACTGTCTTTGATGTCCTGTACTGTCTTTGATGAAGATGTTCGTTGTGACTGCGGTTTTTGTGTTGTAACGTCTATTTTATTATTTGTTTGCGCGTTTCTCTGTGTTTAGTGTTAGTGCGTTTGTCTGTTCTTTATTTCTGTCACGTAGTGGGGTAATTTTAGCGATATTTTATTCACATTGCCATATAAGCGGGAGGTTTATCTGGCCATAAAACCATGTTCAATCCACCATTTTTCCTTAAGATGTCCTGTAACAAGCAATAGTTCGTATCTATGTATGTTGGCGTTTTTGTTTGTTGCACTTGGTCCGTTGTTTTCCTCTTAAAGTTAATGTGTTTCCTCAGTTTTAGTTTGTAACCAGTCTTTGTTTTCTCTCAATCGATTTATGACTAATTAATAGCGGAATACTACTGTTGCCTTTACTTAGTGATCGAAAAAAAACACTTGTTTATATAATAATTTAATGGTGTAATTTTTGATTTTATAAAAATGGATAATTACCACGTGAATCACTGTTTATATTTACTCGGAAGAAATTGTTCCGAGTATTCTTTATTTTGATTGGTTAATTTGTTACCTGGATACAGGACGCTCTTATATATTTCTTTGTTTCGGGATTCGCGGTACATTTGAAATTTTTCATTGAAATTATATGGAAATTATATGGAAATTATATATAAAACTGGTATTCTACAACCTAGATAATTCGGTAAACCTGATAATTTAATTTCTCTCTGAATATCCACAAAATACTGTAAATCTAAGGAATTAACATTCAAATCACAAATAAAACACTTTTTGTGTTTATGACAAAATTCATCAATTTTTAAATTCAAAGATGATTGAACTGGTAAAGATTTATTTACTTCCCTTTTACTTGAAATTCTATAATTGTCATTATTAACTGTACAAGTATCACTTTTAAAAACCTCCATTGACTTAGAGATTTCCCCTTTATCAATCAGCATTTTGTTCTTATTTGAATCTACAAGTAACCATTCAGGATAATTCAAAATACTATTAACAGCTTTTTCTAATTCTAGTCACGACATATGAGGACAAGCTGATGAACTCTGAGGATGTTTCATTTTAGCCTTATCCTCCCGTAAACATGTGGCACAAACATTTTGTACAAATCTACTTTTGCCTTCAATATCCAAATTATGACCATCCTTCGAAATATAACATTTATTTCTCTGATACAAAGGACAATACCAATTTTTTTTTATCAAAATTCCTTTCAGAAGATTTATCTGAATATTTACTAGCAGTTTTATTCAACACTTTCTTTCCTATTAACATTGGTTTACTCCTGGTTTGCCCACTTTTAATTCTACCAATTATCTAATAGCAAAGAAAACAAAAAAGACAAAAGGTTTAATGAGCATACAATTGTATAGTCTGTTCCAACTTAGGTATATTGTTTAATGTTACATATGGAATAAATAGTTGACATAACATACTAGGTTTTTGACATAGAATGAATGTGGTCTCAGAACTTAAACTTAAAACTTATTTTTTTTTTAAATTGAACATGAATTTTACCTATTATGGTCCAATATCCAAAATCTAAATACATGGTTAGATTCAGCATATCATAGAACCCCAAGAATTTGATTTTTGATGAAATCAAATAATGTAAATTTTTAGACCCTTTAGACCTCTATGTGAACCAATTTGATAACCGGGCCAAAATATTAAAAATCTAAAGACATGGTTTAATTCGGCATATTGAAGAACCCCATATATTTATTTTTTGTTGAAATCAAACAAACTTGAATTTTTGACCCAGATTTTGACCAACTTGAAAACTGGACCCATAATAAAAAAAATCTAAGTACATGTTTAGATTAAGCCTATCGAAGAACCCCTGGAATTCAATTTTTGTTAAAATCAAACTAAGTTTAATTTTGTACCCTTTGGACCTTAATGTAGACCAACTTGAAAACAGGACCAAAAATTAAGAAGCTATATACACAGTTAGAATTGGCATATCAAAGAACCCCAATAATACATTTTATTATGAAATCAAACAAAGTTTAATTGTGGACCCTTTCGGACCCTAATTCCTAAACTGTTGGGACCAAAACTCCCAAAATCAATCCCAATATTCCTTTTGTGGTCATAAACCTTGTGTTAATTAAAATTTCATAGATTTCTATTTACTTATACTAAAGCTATTTTGCAAAAACCAAGAAAAAATGCTGATTTGGGTCCTTTTTGGCCCCTTATTCCTAAAATGAATGAAGCTGTTACTGAAGTTGTTGAGCAATGTATCCTTACTAAGCTGCTGATTTTTTTGTTTAAATAAGAACATGCTACCTTTAAGCTAAGACACAGATTTACTGTTCAAATTGTGCATTTGTTAAGCTGCAGTTGCATTTATATTCTATTTGTTACGACAAATTGGATATTTTTTATATTAATTTCAGAACAGTGAATTTATTTAATTGATAAAAATATATATTAATCTTTAATTCATTATTTTTCAGAATGTAACAATAATTAAAACTTTTGTAAAAGTAATACACATTTTTGTCTATTTAAATTTGTCAATTTCAATATATTGTCCTCCAAAAATTATATCAAATTAAAAATATCTTTGCACACTTTTCTTGAGTTAATAGCAGAATATAGTATCTTTAATTAAAAAAAAACAGGTTACATAAGAGGTATATTGTCAAATTCTACACATTTTCCTGCTAAAAAATATTAAAATAAAAAATATTTTCGCACATTTTCATTGATTTAATAGCAAAATATTGTATCATTTATAAAAATTTACAGGTAAAATAAAAGGTAAAAATAATGACTAATATTCAGAAATAAACTATAATTGTTAAAACAACAATTCCCCCTATGTTTACATATGCATGTAATTAAAAGTGGGCAAACCAGGATGACATCTTAACATTCTAACCTCCAACAGAGAAGTATCATCAGACCAGACATTCTCACCTTTTTCAATTAATTTTACCCATGCTGCATAAAAATTTAACAGCACAGACCATTCAAATTCACTAGCATAATAACAAATTTTGTTCAATAAAGATAATCTACCCTCTCTTTCTTTTTTACCAATTTTGCAATGCCTTATAATTTCTAATTCACCAGCACAAAACTGACTCATGGTTAGCTGTCTAAACTCCACAGCCTTTCTATTCGTAAACTCATATTTGAGCTCAGATTGCGGCCAGTTCATCTTAATTTTAACCTTATCATGAGGTCTATCCTTAATACCAGATCTGACCTTCTTTTTCTTATGCTTATTTTTCTTTTTATGTGTAGTTTGACTATCAGAGTCCGACCTAGATACAAAATTTGGCTCTGACTCATTACCCGTACTACTCATGCTACTATCAGAACTTAAACTACTACTTAAAGAAGAATCAGACTCTGTGGCTAGCATTTGCTTCATATGTTTCTCTACAATTTTCTTAGTCTTTGCATCTTTTCTCAAATGTTTAATACTTAAACTAGAAAGTTCGCCACCTTTGCCATCTTTAACTGCCCCTTTGCCTTTATCTTTATCTTTATCTTTACCTTTATCTGTTTCTTTACCTTTCTCTTTATCTGTTTCTTTGATTTTACCTTTGATCTTCTTGGACTGTTCCACCTTCTTGTCGGATTTCTCCTTCTTCGGCTTAGAGGCCCCTTTTAACTCGAGCTCCTCCAACTCCTCCAATTCCTTCATTCTCTTCTCTATTTCTTGGCGTAATTCCACCTTTCTCTTCTTGTTCTTCATTGCTTTCTCCTTCTGTTTAACTTCCTTGAGTTTCCTGACCAACTCTTTAGTTTCCTCATCAGTGTCCGACTCCTCCGAATCCATATAAATAGAAAGACGTTCTTTCAGGTCTTCATAATCCACCTTTGACATACTGTCAGATCCACCAGTCGCACCGTGCACAAGCTCGTCACCAACCTCTGATTCTGTGGTTACTGCCTCGGACTGCATCCCAAGTTGATCGTAACTTTGTAATCAAAACTCTTCTTCACACGCCTGGATAAAACTGCCCGAATTTCCTGGTTAAAGTTGCTCATGTAAATAATTTCAATGACAAATTTCAAATGTCAGTTTTTTTTAAAGTTAAAAATAGATTTTTTTAGATCTATGTTAGTTGACTATAATGATCACATTTTGCGTGACTTATTAGAATTTGGTTTTCCCATTGGTTATACAGCAGGTGATATAGTAGATATCAAAAAGCCTCGTAATCATAGCGGTGCTAGAGATTTTCCAGATTTCATTTTGAAGTATTTGAAAAAGGAGTTAGAATATAAAGCTGTTATTGGGCCTTTAAATGTGAACCCTTTTATATATTCTTCGTTAGTGTTATCTCCTTTAAATTCAGTTCCAAAGAGTACATCGGGTGAAAGAAGGGTAATACTAGATTTAAGTTTTCCTTCTGAAAATTGCATTAATGCAGGTATTGATAAAGATATTTATTTGGGTGAATCAGTTAATTTGACTCATCCATCTGTAGATGATTTTGTTAATCTTTTTAAGTTAAAAAGGCAGAAATTGTGGTATTTTTAAGAGGGACTTGAAACGGGCTTATCGCCAAATTCCAATTGATCCTGGAGATATCAATTTTGTAGGATTTCATTGGAAAAATCACATTTTTGTAGACAGAGTTTTAAGTATGGGACTTAGGTCATCAGCTCATATTTATCACAGAGTGACTACATCGATAGTTTACATGATGAAGCAGTCTGGACATTTATTATTAAACTATTTAGATGATTTTGCTGGAGCTGAAAAATCAGAAGATGCAAATGTTGTATTTGATTTATTAGGTAGACTTTTAAACAGTTGTGGTCTTGAAGAATCAGTGGAGAAGGCTAGCTCTCCAAGTACAGTTTTGACATTTTTAGGAGTGAAGTTTGACACTTCGGAACTTACAATTTCAATAACAACTGAGAGAGTGGGAGAGATTTTATTGTTCTTAAAGACTTGGTTAAATTTACTGGTTGCTACAGTTAGACAGTTACAGTCATTGTTAGGTAAATTACATTTTGTATCTAACTGTGTAAGACCAGGAAGGCTATTTGTATCTAGATTGCTTACTTGGCTTCGTAGTTTACCAGATGACAAATGTGACCATATTATTCCTTTGTATATAAGGAAAGATTTATTATGGTGGTATCATTTATTAAAGTCTTACAATGGTGTTTCTATGATGGCTTTAGAGGATTGGTCTCAGCCAGATGAAATATTGGAGACAGATGCTACTTTTAGTGGATGTGTAGGTTGGTTTTTTGAAAAAAGAGAGTTTTTTCATGTTGAATTTCCTTCCTTTTTAATGGATTTGAATTTGCATATAAATCAATTTGAATTGGTTGCTTTGATGATTAGTGTTAAAGTATGGAGTGTACATTTTGTAAATAGAAAGATTTTAGTGAGATGTGATAATCAATCTACTGTGATGGTTTTGAATTCTGGTTGTTCTAGGGATGCTTATATGCAATGTTGTTTAATAGAAATTTTATTTTATGCTGCAAAGTATAATTTTGAAATTAAGGCTGTTCATTTTCCTGGAGTTGAAAACAGAACAGCAGATATTTTGTCAAGATGGCATTCTGATTCAAGATTTGAAGACTTATTTTATGAATTGCCTGTTGTAAGAATAGGTAAATGTTTTGAGAAATTTGTCTATTCAGGTCTTTTTCAGTTTACGCATGATTGGTAATTTATTGCAGATTTACAGCTGAATTTGTTGAAAGTGGATCAACAGACATCGTGCAAGTCAGCCTTTGCTCGTGGCACTTTTGAAAACATTAAAGTTCAGTAGAGGACTTTTTTAACATTTTGTATTTATTTCGGTTTTAAATTTTTACCAGCATCTTTGAATACTGTGTGTTTGTATGCTCAATTTTTGAGCGGGTCTTTTAAATCAGTGCATTCTATTAAAAATTATATTAATGGAGTAAGATTATTGCATTTATACAATGATTTGGAGTTTCCTTATCTACAAAGTTTTTCATTAAAACTTACTTTGAAAGGGTTACAGAGATTAAATCCTCATTTACCAAGGAAAGCGCTTCCTATAACTCCTTTGATTTTAAAACAGATTTATGAGTTTATGGATTTGAATGACCCCAAAGATAAGACTTTCTGGAGTTTGTTTTTGTTAGCCTTTTTTATGATAGGTAGAAAATCTAATCTTGTTCCTAATTCAGAAAAGGAATTTGATGAAAATAAGCAATTATGTAGAGGGGACATTATTATTGAAAATGATGTGTCACCATAGCTATTTATTACAGTACATTTATATACTAGTACTACACTATACGTTGTGTGTACTATCTATTTACTACGTTCATTCATACATTCTTACATTCATTCATTCATTCATTCATTGACGGACAGACTTTATTATAATGACGTCGCGTACGGTGTTGGTGTTAGTTTTGGTAACGTTATTTTGACGTTATTTTTCATGCATTTTATAAATACCGTCGTACTTTTTTTTTTTTTCGTGCAGCTCAATCATACAGCACAATTCATATGAGCGGTTTGCTTGACTTGCTACGTATAGAACTGAAATGCAAAAGCGGTACATATTTTTTTGTAAGGACAGTTAAATTAAAACGGAAAATGATATTCATTTAAATTAGTATCCCCTTGGAGCAAAGTTATTTTCTGCTGCTTTTTCTTTTAGTTTAAACATCTATCTATAATACTAAAATTACGAGGTCCAATTTGTCAGCCGTCATCACGTAAAAACGACGAGTCAAAGAATTCAACTTTATATATAACTAATATAGTACAAAGGTGTAGATTAAAAATTACACCACTCCAGGCCCTTTTGTTTTCCACGTAATTAATATTGCCAATAATTAAGAAGTTCCGGGTAGAGTCCGATACCGATACCCGATAGTATATTCACCTGTAACCTATTACCTTATCTGTACGTTCCGCATCTGACAGGCGCACCAACAAACGGTGTATTCAGGATTAATATGCTATATACACGGGTCATAATCACAGGTTAAATTGTTACCTATTGTAGTATTTTAATCAGTAATACTTTCTAAGATAACAATAAGAATACTAAAAATCTGGACTAAAAATAAGGCCTATAGGTACAGTTTTCAATCTGTTAGCGGGCATGACGTAAAACAGCGAATCAAAGATTTCAACTTTATTAATAACTAATATAGGACAATGCTGTTGATTAAAAAATACTTTATTCCAGGACCTTTTGTTTTTCAAATAATTAATATTCACTATAAGTGATAAGTTCCAGTTCGACGGGTTTCAAACAAATAGATTTGAAAGCAGACGGAAAACTGTGTATCTTATAATCGGCATGACTTTATCTGATGACAATACTTATACTCAAATAAGGCTTGCGCATAGTTATATACTTTAATTCAGTCACGGACCCGCGATATCACGGGTGTGTTCTAGTATTTATTTATAGTGGATTGGGAAACAAGTTATTACAACTTATATTAATCCGTTCCACTTTGAGGGTTCGAGTGCTTCCCTGTAGCCTTAGCCTTTTCGAAATCTAAAAGGTTGACTTTTATGTGCAAGAGACATTGTTCTCTCTTAACACGGGTCAGTCATTTGTCGCCCCCTTCCGACGGACTTTCACTGTTTCACAAGACCAGCATACTCGCAAATGGTGTCAAGGCTTTTATCCGCTTTTGATAATTTCCGAATAAATTTTTTATTAGTTGAATCGTTTGTTTCATCGCCTGTATTAAATGTTAAAACAATCAACAGTTGAAAGCAAATTCAAAATTAACCACAATATAATTAATTTAATCAAATTTGCCAATTTCATAAAAGAAATTTCATCTCAACTATGAACAAGAAAACAGATGGGCGCAAATAATGTTAGCGAAAAACTACTAGGGGACATTTTAGCGCAGACATTAGAGCCCATTTAGCGCAGGATTAATCCATTCAGCTGTATTTTCGATAGCCCATTTTAGCGAAAACTTTCCTAGTTGAATAATACTAAAACAAAGAGCATTAATTTATGCTGGTTTAATATTAAAGTTGTATGTATATACATTTTCACTTTGGTTTATCATGGAAATAAAAGTAATTCTATAGTTGTCACTCAGCTATTTACGTTTTTCTTGATACTATCATCAAATTGAAAAAAAAAACATATATAAAAATACAATGTACAGGCGAATGTGCACCGCAATCGAGACAAAACAAAGAGAAAAATCAGTTCCTACTGCAACTTTATCAACAGTATTGTACTGATTGTGCATGGGTTTTCTCTTCTAGATATCTCGCGCATGGGTCTTTGATTTTTAATAAAAAGTGTGCAAACAAAATAAATATTGAAACAAATATATAAAGAAAAATGCAAGGATGAACTTAAGGATGTTTCATTAAATAAAATTGAGAATGGAAATGAAGAATGTTTTAAAGAGACAACAACCCGAACATAGAAAAAACAACAGCAGAAGGTCACCAACAGGTCTTCAATGTAACGATTAATTCCCGCACCCGAAGGCGTCCTTCAGCTGGCCCCTAAGCAAATACATACTAGTTCAGTGATAATGAACGCCATATTTCACAATTGTACACAAGAAACTAAAATTAAAATAATACATTGGGTGTGCCCATCAAAATTGGTAAAGAAGCATGCCACCATTTTTTATCCTTGCATGTTCCTATGTACATAGAAACACACTATCCATTCTTTCTGATTTGAATATGTGCAATATATTAAATATATTTATTAAATTGATCCTTTTTCTATTATAATCGTTCGTTCTAAGACATCAGGTCCCGTGTACTGAATAGAGAACATTCAAACTAGTCCCCCAAACTGCCTCAAGTAACAGATAAAAGGGGAGGGAGATAGTTTCAGAAACATTAAATCTGTTAAGAAAGTTTTGAATAAGCATTCAATGACATATTTGTCGCTGGACGTCAGATAAACAATGAATCAATACACCAAAAAATGCGCCAATTTGGGTTACGCAATGTTTCAACCATTATTATTCTCATTTTTATAACTAAATCATACTATTGGAAGAGAAATTCACAATCTGTTATATGAAATTAACAATTTGTTATTTCTTATTAATAATTTGTTACATAAAATTGATAATTTGTTATACCAAATTGATAATCTGTTATATCAAATTGATAATCTGTTATATCAAATTCATTATCTGTTATATCAAATTAATAATTCGTTATATCAAATTGGAAAAAAAGTTAATTAGCATGGCACGTAAAGGCTTCCCCAATTTTCAACGTTCTACATGTCAAGTTTTACAGAACGTAACGTCAAAACAAGTAAAAAAGCATGGTGTGACATTATGACTAGACAAAAGTAGCCGCTGACTGTGTCATTAATACTTCCGACATGTGATCGAAAATGTGTTCAAAAAAATCCCTGAACAGTAGATTTTAATGTTATATAGTATTTTTAGTGCTATTATAATTTCAAAATTTTCCCCCTCCAAAACTGTATAATATGACTTATCATAATTGTAACAAAAATGAAAAAAAGGCGTTTTGTGACATTTTGACTAGACAAAAACAAAAAGATCGCGTTTATTTTTTCTTCAATATTTTCTCTTAAAACTTCGACACAATTTTTTTTCATACACTTAAATAAAAAGTTATCACGTTTGAATCAAATTTCATATCGTAGAAAAGACTGCAACTGCCTATTACTTTTCATAAGACACTTAACAAATACGCCAAAACGTCAGAAAACGGCGAGTGTGACATTTCAGCGAATTTATTAAAATGAACAATTTAGGACATAATTTAAACAATACTTACTAATTGAAGACATAGAAAGTTGTATATTTATTGTATAATTTTGACACCGGAAGGGTGGATATGTATATTGTGGTTTGGATCTGCAGCATTCGTTCGAATTTCGAAGAGCTCCAAAAAATATGCGAGATTTGGGTTTTGTGACAGAAATACAAATTTCAAAAAAACATTAATTCTGCCACGATCTTTTAAAATGTTGTAACACAACTTTTTATTTATTCTTTCCTTATTATATACGGAATAAAAAGACATACCATTTTTGGAATAATCTATTTGGATTTCCTTTAAAAATCACTCTTAACTTCACCCCTATCGATATTTTTTTTCAATTTTCGGCTTGACCACAAAAGAAAGTGACCTTTTCGTCCTGGTCAGACGCGTCCAGTTAACGATGACGTCATAAAGAAAACATACACCATTAACACCAAAGACAACTCTTGCTAGGTGTACAACTTTTTTTTAATAAGTTTAACAAATGACAAGAATAACTTCAAAGCAACGCTGATCATATTTCGCGGTGTTACTTGTCTACACGCTCAAAATCAGTGTTATTAGGGATCATTCGAGTAACAAAATGAATAAAAGTATTGATTTTAAGGCATATTCCATTTCTGCTTTTAATTACGCACATTTTGATATACATATTTATATAGTTATCAATTCCGAAACTTCTAACAAATTCAATAAGGTTGAACTGGATTTGCAAAACCCGTATTATCACCAACTACTCTGCACGAAGTTATTATGCTTACAACCCCGCCACTTTTTCTAGCACTATAAATACGGTGAACTCGCACTAATGCGAGTTTCACAAACTTTAGCACACACGCTACATAGGGACATCTTACCTTATTCCCTACTTTCAGGTAAGCACATTTTCTTTTAGGCCTTATCATGCATGTACTTATATCCAATTAATAGTTCAATTTATAAGGAAACTTCAATTATGTACTTTCAGTGTGAATAAATGGTTTTGCTACATCGTTATTCGTCACAATATTCCACGCCCTAATGATTAGACCAAGTGGCCATATTACCCTGTGACAGATGTTTTAATTATTATTTTGAAATGGTCTAAAACAATTCAGTTTGGACAAAGACAGTTGAGAATTCCAATTTCTAGTATTCATGGGAGTATTGTATGTCCGGTTAATGCATACAAGAATATGATCGAAGCTATTCCTGCTGTTAAAAAGGATCCTACTTTTTGTAAAGTTAAAAAGGGACGCAATCTACCCATTATTTATAAAGAGTATCAAAATAAGCTAAGATATTTAAACAAAAAACAGGTCGTAACTCTTTATTTTACTCTACTCATAGTTTTAGAAGAGGGGTGCATCTTTAGCTTTTGATGCTGATGTTTCTACTGAACTAATTCAACTTCATGGAGATTGGCATAGTGATGCTTATAAAAATTATTTAGAATTTACTTTGGAACAAAAACTACAAGTTTCGCAAATGATGTTGAAGAGTGTTTCCTTGTTAGGTTACTAATTTAAATTGTTTCTTTGCAGAACCAGGAATTTTTCTGATATTGCACTCAATTGCAAAATATGTGAAGCTTGAGAATGCTGATGTGTTTGCGTTTCGGGGGGCTTCCATAGGAGAAATAACTTATCAGCTTAACAAGAACAAGGGGAGTATTTATGAAGGTTATAAATGTTTAATAATTCATTGTGGTACCAATGATATTCATATTTTATCTATTGATCAGTTTAAGTCTGCTTATTGTAATTTGATTTCAACTGCTAAGTTGTTGTTTCCTTCTATGGTTATTGCTTTGTCTTGTATTCTTCCTCGTCCTGTAGATTTTGAGGAAACGGGTCAAAAAATTAAGGCAGTTAATATAGCTTTGTTAAATTTATGTTTGAGTTATAATGTAGAGTGCATCCATTCGTATAGATATTTTTTGAAATGTGGAAAGCCAATTAAAGGTGAAGGTATTTGCCTATAAAGATGGTGGTTTACATCTGAATTGTGAAGGTACAAGGCAGTTTGGGTTATTTTTTAAAAGACGGGTTGCTCATTTGATTTAGATATGTTAACTTGTCATTTGAGATGATTTTCTCAGATGGAGTTAAAGGATTAGTAATGGTTGAATTTTATATTTCTGCCATACTTCCTTTAGTTTCTTTTAGTTTATGGTTGATATTATTTCTTCCATACTAACATTTGGATATTTTGTATTTTATTTTCCTTAATATGTAGGGGTTTTATTTGTTTTGTTGGGTTATGATGTAGTAATGTTTATTTATATATTATGTACTAATAATTTTTATTTTATATTGCAGGTAAGGGACTCTTTTCAGTGAGTATTGTTCACACTGTTGGGTGATATTTTTTTTCATATGAGATATGGTTTCTTGTATGGAGAAAAGTTTATGTTCAGGGTTGATATTGTTTCTTCCTTGCTTTCTTTAATTATTTAGTTTTTACTTGATATTATTTCTTACATGCTAGATTAACAAGCTTAAATTGTGTATTGTTTATATGTTAGTTTAAATTAATTTGCTTAATTCTTTGTGCAACACAGTTGTTTGTTTATTTTTTGGCGGCCGTTGGCTTGGCGGCTAGCTTATGTGTTTATTCGACTGTTTGGACTAATATATTGAACATTTCTAATGGCTAGACGCTATATTTGCTCTTTAACATTAACTTTACATGTTATATGTGACTGTCAGTGGTATAGTCGAGTGTTTGTCCTGTGCTGTGAAATATATTTATTTGTCTTGTGTATATATATATTGTGCCGTAATAACATTGAGTAACTTTGAGTTCTTTTGTGAGAAGCCTGGTAATTGTGTAATTTTTGATTTTATAAAAATGGATAATTACCACGTGAATCACTGTTTACATTTACTCGGAAGAAATTGTTCCGAGTATTCTTTATTTTGATTGGTTAATTTGTTACCTGGATCAAGGATTTGTATAGTTAGACACTTATACAAATCCTTGCCTGGATACAGGACGCTCTTATATATTTCTTTGTTTCGGGATTCGCGGTACATTGGAAATTTTTCATTGAAATTAATTACCCTCCCACCCGCCGCATACAACTGTGTTAGTTATGAATTTTATTGTATTTTATGTGCTTATATATAAGATGTGCTTATGTATACTGTGGCTAGCTTATGTGTTTATTCGACTGTTTGGACTAATATATTGAACATTTCTAATGGCTAGACGCTATATTTGCTCTTTAACATTAACTTTACATGTTATATGTGACTGTCAGTGGTATAGTCGAGTGTTTGTCCTGCGCTGTGAAATATATTTATTTGTCTTGTGTATATATATATTGTGCCGTAATAAAATTGAGTAACTTTGAGTTTTTTTGTGAGAAGCTTGGTAATTATAAACAATTTAGGTGGCTCGGGCCTATTCGAAGTTTCTATCAGAAGTGCCGCATTATTTGTGATTTTATCTTAACAGAAAGTCTTTCTGAATCAAATTGGTAAAAAAAAATTGGGGGTCACGGACCATTCAAGATCAAAATTTTACTTTTAAACAGGTATGTAAAAGGGATCATTTTTCAATGAAATGATAGGGAAAATAGAGGTGTTGACATATTTTTATCGGAATATCCCAAAAACGTTCTATGACACTTGGTCCAAAACAGTAACATAAAAAGCTGAACTATAGATTCAAAGAATGAGCAAATAAAAAACATAGGTCAACGTAAAGGAACAAAAAATATTTTGCCTTAAAACTCAAATTTTGGCGGGAAATTGGTGAAAATGGGTGAAATGTCATTTTGACCCTTTAACAAATACGGATAATAACGAAAATATTCTATTAGTCACTGAACTACAATGATTTAAAATTTCTAATTAATCAAAATAGTTAAAAAAATATAAATATCTAATTTATACGGCAAATAGTTTTGTAATTCATGCGTGAAATCATGCGCAGTCGAATAGTCCCGAGCCACCTTATTTGACAATTTGAAAAAACATCAGACACACCAAAACAATTTCCTTCTCATAAAAGGCAAAAAGGGCTTTAATTAATATTAATAGCTAAAAGTTATCTACAATAATGCCGTAAAATATGGAGGAAAAATCTAATAAAAAAAGTGCACAGTTCAAAATCTGTTATCAAACATATTTACAAAAGTATGCTATAAATTAAAACTCGCAGACAGAGATCGAAATTTGACATTCAGTCATTTACTGATCTAGAGTTATGCCCCTGTATAACTTAGTTATTTTTGGAATTTTTCAGCGTGCAATTTTTACGAAACGCATAAATGTCATAAATGTTACTAAGAATCAATCATCCCAGACAGAGTACAATTATGAGTAGAGATTCACTAACCTTTGTTCAGTTTTGCTGCATTGTTACTTTGAAAATAGTTATTTTTCTTTCCACCAAATTTATTTTAGAGGGGGGGGCAAGGGGGGTACCAATAACAGCAAAACAGCAAATTGATTTGGCTCATAACAGATAACAAGGAATTAAAATGGACAAAAACAGTTAACAGTAAATGAAATATTAAAATAATTCGGTCTTTGACAAATCAGTATTTCTTATTACGGATATAATCCTTTGTAATGCATTCCATTTTCTATGATTATGTTTTTAGTATAACTTTATATAACTAGAATGTGTTTAAATTACTACTCAATATATTATAATATTTTTTATACGCTCGTTTACGGAACGTATTATGGTATCAGTGATATTGTTTGCCTTAAATTAGTGATGAATACAGGATTTTTCCCCTGGAGAATAGTTCCAATTTGAAAAAAAAATATGGCTTAAAATTATTCCCAAAAAGACAACTTTTTTCCAAAACAGTGCAGTCTCAGTAGTAATTGTGCATGAATACAAACGGAAAAACACTAATTTAAACATTTTGTATGCCTAAAATTACTATATGTGCAGATTTGAGGGTCTACTTATGTATAATCACTGACATAAAGGGGTCTTATTTCAAAGCAGGGGTTGACTCTTGAAAGGGGTCTGTAAATTGAAGTTTCAGTCAAATTTGAGGTTTATTTTAAATTTCCCAATTTGATGAAAATGATGCATATTTTCCCCCAAAAAAAGGGCAGAGGTAGTTTTGAAAAAAGTCAACAATATCACTGGGTATACTGTTGTCCGTCTGTTGTCAACATGTCGGACATTAACTCTAAAACTCTTTTAACAAATTGCATTAAACTTTGGGAAATTGTTTATATCTATTGACGTGAGCTCTCTTTTTGTTTTTTATGCCCCACCTACGATAGTAGAGGGGGATTATGTTTTCTGAACAGTGGTCTATGCGTCCGTTCGTCCGTTCGTCTGTTGTACCGTTCGTCCGTCCGTCCGTCCGTCTGTCCCGCTCCAGGCTAAAGTTTTTGGTCAATATAGTTTTTGATGAAGTTGAAGTCCGATCGACTTCAAACTTTGTACACTTGTTTCAAATTAGAGTTTTTACCCCAATATCACGGTCCACTGAACATGGAAAACGATAGTGGTAGTGGGGCATTCGTGTACTGAGGACACATTCTTGTTTTTATATATTTTTAGTTTCTGGGTAATGGGTTTTTATTCAATAAAATTGGATCTTTTAACATGAGGTCACTTTCAATTTTTATAAATTTTAGATTTTACGTTTCCAAGTTAACGGGTTTTATTAATTCAAAAGGGGGGATTTTCCAGGGTTCAGACATTAACACAAAAATGTTTTCAGCAGTTCTCATGAAACTATGCTGAAATGTTTATATCTATTGTTGTAAACTCCCTTCCCATTTTTATTAATTTTAGAATTTATGTTATTGAGTTAGGGAATTTTATTCTCACTATACAAATCCTTGGAAAAAGATGGTATTTTCTAGTTTTCAAAAATAACTCAAAAATGCTAATAAAAAAAAATCCTAAAATAGTTTGAATATTCTGACTTTTTCTAAATGACCATTTAATGAGGTGTGTGAATTCTTCCTAATAAGACTATGCTACAAAGTGGTATATAGGGTAGAAAAATCAAAAGCACCAATTATAAGCATGCAATTTATCAAGTACTTCGAACGAATTTTGACACTCCAAAAGCAATTTATTCCACTAATCTCAAAGGCCTTATTTGAACAATTTTTTATCAGCTGACGTTTTTGATTGTACGTGTACTAGTAAGTAGAATACATAGTTTAGTAGGGAAACAATGGCTTCTTTTTATAGTGGTAGACCACAGTGTCCAATGATCTTTAATTTATACCGAATATTGACCAGGTTGGGAACAAACCCCCTGGATGGTGATTATACTTGTATAGAGGGATAAACCTTCTTTAGAGGGATAAAATTATCCCTCTATAGAGGGGTATTTGTGTTTGCACTGGATTTAAAGCAAATTAGGGCAGAATGGCATTTTCTTATGATATTGGCTATAATCTCTAGCAGTAGGTGCATCAACATATGCACTTTACTAAAAATTGGGATAACCCGTTTTCTGCTAAAGAGACAAAACTTGAAATCTATTGTATACCTATCTGAACACCTGATCAACATCAAAAGGAATAGTTGACCTTTAAATTTCATGTTAAATCTAACAATAGAAATTCTGTTCAGTGAGGCATAAGTGAGTAGAATTTACCTGATCATCACAGCTTTCAATCATGGTGAACAATAGATTTTATATTTAGTCAGATAAGCAGCAAACTGGGCATGTGCATATTAAACTAAGTACATCAATTGGTGCATCAACAGTTGCAGGTTACTGCCATAATAAGTAGAGAATGCCATTCTGCCCTGTTTTGATTTAAATCCAGTCTAAACAAAAATACACCTCTATAGAGGGATAATTTTATCCCTCTATAGAAGGTTTATCCCTCTATACAGGTATAATCACCATAGAGAGGGTTAATTCCCAACCTGTTGACTGTCAAAAAAAAAAGTGTTAACATCCCAATTTTCAATAACAGTTAACAGCAAATACATTATCACAATAACAGATAACAAAAAAACTAAAAGTCCAATAACAGCTAACAAGGAATAAGACAATAACAGCTAACAACAAATATATTTTCAAAATAACAGATAACAAAGAATTAAATTGCCCCATAACAGCATAACAGTTAAACCCCTTGCCCCCCCTCATTTTAGGTTTGCATTAACATTGTTAAGAACCATAACTCGCATACAGATTTTGAACATGGACAGTGAGTCACTTACTGTTCTAGAGTTATGCACCTTTGCAGTGGCGGATCCTGAAATTTTCATAAGTGGGGGCCCACTAACTGACCTAAGAGGGGGCCGCTCCGGTCACGCTTCAGTGATTCCCAATATAAGCAACCAAATTTTTTCCCAATAAAGGGGAGGCCGGGCCCCCTGCCTCCCCCCTAAATCCGCCTCTGCTTTGTTACTTGGAAAGTTTCTATATGTTTTCGTTTCCGCACTCCAAATTAAGTTTGACTTATGCAAAAGATTTTAAAACTCATACACAATGCTTTAAACCAAAACTCGCAAACAGAATTTCAATAGTTCTGCCCCATTATAAATTTGAAAATTGTATATACTTTCTTTTATGCACTCTAACATTAGTTTTATATCTCGTGCATTTTATGAACTCATACACAAGGCTCACAACTAAACCTCACAAACAGAGTTCGAATTCGGCACCATTTCAGTTCTATAGAAATACCCCTATATAAATTTGAAGAAAAAAATGTATAAACAGACAATTTTAGAAATGTCTGTTAAATATCATATCAGGTACCAGTCTTGAATTACAACTCCAGTTTCCGGTGCATGGAGGGAAACAAAATAGTGCATTTTTTTCTGAATTTTTTTCTGAACTCAATTTTTTCTGTTTGATTATAAGTTTATGCTGAATTGAAACATATATATAGACTTTAAAAAAAATCTTGCATCTTTTGGGGATATCAATCCAGGAAAGTGGAAGGATATCATGTTTATTCAGTGGAAGTGGTGCGGCCTAGTAAAAATAGCAAACAGAAATGAGAAAAAAAATGGTTTGACTTCAGGATTGCGTAACTTTATTCTTTGTGGCAAGACCCTTTTTTTCGATTAAATCACAATTTCACATTAATTTAGTACATACATGATATGAACATGATTTTTTTTCTTTCTATGTAGCATTTTTTTTTTCTTTTCCAAAGATCAGCTGTTTTGCACGTAAGCCTATGGAGCAGTCAATTACAAGACTGCAACCTATCAGTACCGATGTAATGATCACTAAGGTAATGATACCTTTGGGAATTATTGATCCACAAACGAAGTTATCGACCCAGTATTGTAAAAACAGAAAACAACACGTTAATAATTGCATTCGTGTTTTTCTGTGTTTACCTTCACCAGAGACATATTTACACATGTGTATATATGTCTCTGCCTTCACCACCCAGCTAACACATACTATTTTCATGATATTATATATGTTTGTCAAAAATATTTACCAAAAAATATTTTATAGACATTTTTTTAACATCAGAAATTATGCATGAATGATATTTTAACAATAATATTTCAGCCCAATGTTTGATTGCTAATATAAAAACATATTTTGTAAATATATATTTATAATAAATAAATAAATATTCTTTGCGGATGTTTTTAAAACGTTAAATAGACAATTTTTTTAAATGAGAACAATTGTATGTCGAAGAGATATTTCTTTACAATAGTCAATCAATATCTGATGGACATTTTTATATTAAATTTAATATATATATATACTTTTTAGATGTGTAAAAGAAATATTTAAAAACATTTTTGATAAATATCTATGTAAAGCATAGGTTTGATGTAACATCAATATAATTTTCTTGTCCTAATTAAAAATATAAAAATGGTAATATCTAATGAATATTTCAATAACATCATAACAATATATTTTTTTTCGATTTTATTTAGAAAATATTAGTTAAAGACTGTTTCATAAACGTTTTAAGATGATATGTTTAATAGATATTTGTAAGATGTATGATATAAATGTTTTCCAAATGTTTGTTAGTGATATTTGAGTGAAGCACATATTTGATATGAAAAAAGAAATATTTTATAAACATTTTAAAATTATATTTCTAATTTATATTTGTAAGATGTACGACAAATGTTTTTCTAATGTTTGTAAGTGATATTTGTGTGAAGCCCATGTTTGATATGAAAAAAGGAAATATTTTATATATAATTTTTTAATCAGATTAACATGAATGTCTCCTCATTTTTGATAGAAAAGTTTTAACAATTCTAATCTAACTTGGATGAAAATTCCAATTAAGTCAAAAGAAAAATTATCTAGCGAATAACGATTGTATTTGAAGAGCATTGAGGACTCAGTAAAAAATCAAATGATAAAGTCATACCAAATAGGACTACGATAATCTGTGACCTAGAACTAAAAAAATCTTTGTATTTTGCCTATTTCAAAGTTTTAAAACAGTGTTTATAAAAAAATATCATTCTTATTTCACGCCAAATATCATTCATATTTCATGCCAATAAAGAAATATAAGGCCAACATTGTGCCAACAATATAAAATTGAGAATGGAAATGGGGAATGTGTCAAAGATACAACAACCCGACCATAGAAAAAAACAACAGCAGAAGGTCACCAACAGGTCTTCAATGTAGCGAGAAATTCCCGCACCCGGAGGCGTCTTTCAGCTGGCCCCTAAACAAACATATACTAGTTTAGTGATAATGAACGCCATACTAATTTCCAAATTGTACACAAGAAACTAAAATTAAAAGAAATACAAGACTAACAAAGGCCAGAGGCTCCTGACTTGGGACAGGCGCAAAAATGCGGCGGGGTTAAACATGTTTGTGAGATCTCAACCCTCCCCCTATACATGTACCTCTAACCAATGTAGAAAAGTAAACGCATAACAATACGCACATTAAAATTCAGTTCAAGAGAAGTCCGAGTCTGATGTTAAAAGATGTCACCAAAGAAAATAAACAAAATGACAATAATACATAAATAACAACAGACTACTAGCAGTTAACTGACATGCCAGCTCCACAGGTACTTGAGGACAGGACCCTATAGGAGCCTTGTGATGCCCCCCTCCCCCTTTTTTTTTTTTTTTTTAATCGAGCAAAAATATCATTATTTTCGCTTATATTCAGCTCTCTGTATGCTATTTATCACTTCAAATGCAAGGAATACTATCAAATACCAGTTTCTAAAATTTGGGGTTTCTGATATATGTATATACATATATCAGAAACCCCAAATTTTAGAAACTGGTATTTGATAGTATTCCTTGCATTTGAAGTGATAAATAGCATACAGAGAGCTGAATATAAGCGAAAATAATGATATTTTTGCTCGATTAAAAAAAAAAAAAAAAAGGGGGAGGGGGGCATCACAAGGCTCCTATAGGGTCCTGTCCTCAAGTACCTGTGGCCAGCTCAAGACTTCAATTAAACTGACTGAAAGATTATGATTTCATCATATGAACATCAGACACAATCTTTCCCGTAAGGGGTTAAGTATCAATATGCCAACGTATTAGGTACTTATTCCCCCTTTATACCACATAATTGAAAATTTATTTTTGATTTTATTCCAATGTTCTAACAAAACAAAAATGTGCTCTTCATTCTCTTTATCTAACATTTTCAAATCTGTGTAGTCATTTAAATGTATTTACCTAAATGATTGAATAAGTTTATGCACAAACAAAAAATATTTAAAACCAGCCCTAAACAACAAATACAATTTGAATATACTTTCATTGTTTCTTCTTATTCCAAACCAACAGACCATTGACATGAGTGAAAGACAGATAATAAAGATAAAAAAAAAAAGACAGTTGTGAAACTACTGAATTTATATAAATTATAATATCTGCCAGTATAGATGTCTTATATGAGTTGCCTTAAAATCATTTAATTCAATGCATCAACTTTTCATAAAAATGGGTATATGTTTGACAGACTATATTAAAAAAAAACATTTGGTAGACATCCATAAAACATATCCTAGACATGAGAAGAACATTTAGTCCAGATGTTTTAAAGATGTTGTCTGGATATTTTCAATTGACACTGAATAATATCAAAATTATGTTTATTCAATATAAAATCAAGATATTTAAAAATAATGCTCTTTAAACATTCAGAACAAATATTTCCAGAAAATATGCTATTCACATACTAGTAAGTAAAGCCAGACATATCACATTCAACACATGTTTTTGAATGATATCTTGATGACATTTTGCAATATATTTTAAAAATATCAATAAAATGTGTTCGTGCTACCTGGGCAGGAAAGCCCATAGTGTAATATTTGAAATGCATACCCGACTCAAGCTGGCAGCCGCTTTTATCGGCCAATCAAGTTAGCAGCCACTTTTTTCCAGCAGCCAATTTTGACGATATGTCTAAAAACCAAAAAAACTGCATGAGACTCAAACGTTCCAAAAATCGCTAAATCTTAGTTAAATATTATAGTTTAACAGCGGAATTCGACAATTTCGCGGCTTGAACTGATTTTAAAGGCATTTCATTACGTTTTTGATATGTATGTGAAGTAAGCTGCCGGTTTGTTATTTGATATTCGATATTCAATATACAACCGATATCAAATTTTAGCAAGTTGAAAATCATTAAAAAGTATGATTTCATAGTTAACAGGAGTGAGAAATTACGCCGCAAATAGTTTTATGACCCCTTCAAGCTGTCGTAAATTCTCGTTGTCCTCGAATATAAACCCTCAATCGTAACTACTCGGCCATTCTCGCTATGCAGTACAAGTTATTTCTTCGTGCAACCAGAAAGGCCGAGTAGTTCCGATTGTATAAACCCTTATATAAGTTGCATATTTGTCTTTATGTAATAAAGATGTTTATCAATAAAACGACACCAAAGATTCAACAAAGATTTAATATCATATAATATATAAAACTACAACTAAAGCTGGCCACTCTAAAATCATTCCAAAATATAAAAAGAAATATCTATGGAAAGCCAAAAAAAAGAATAAATATATTGTGAAAACCTACGGGAGACCGCTCAGATGACAGTTAGACCCCTGGTGTTTCAATATTCCAAATGCAACGATGTTATAGACTCTTTACTATATAAAACTGGGTGTAGAGATTAACGTGACTATAAGGATCTTGGATTATGGGTATTGAAAATACATAAATGGGCAACTTTGAACCTCTGTGGTGGCCAGACGGGCCCGGATCCCAGAAAAATATTTAAGTGGGGAATAGCTCGGGTTAATACCTTTAAAATGAGCTAGGTCCGGTTCGGAACTTTGCCGTAGGGATATGCCGATTAGTACCGAATGTGTAGTTGATATGAAAAATACGTAAATGGGCAACTTTGAACCTCTGTGGTGGCCAGACGGGCCCGGATCCCAGAAAAATATTTAAGTGGGGAAAAGCTCGGGTTAATACCTTTAAAATGAACTAGAACCGGTTTGGAACTTTGCCATAGGGATATGCCGAAGAGTACCGAATGTGTAGTTGATATGAAAAATACGTAAATGGGCAACTTTGAACCTCTGTGGTGGCCAGACGGGCCCGGATCCCAGAAAAATATTTAAGTGGGGAAAAGCTCGGGATAATACCTTTAAGGTAGCAATACACAGTTAGAAGTTTAGTTTCGCATTATGGCCCCTGTGAATTTTTTAAATATGAAAGTTTTTGTACAATAAAATTGATTTTTAGGTAATTGAAGAATAATATAGCCTTCTTAGTGGGTTTATATGAACATTTAGATTGATTTTAACATGTTTTATAGGCCATTTCAATGATTGACAGTCCGTATTTTCCTATCCGTACCGTTCATAGGTCCATAAATTATTGTAGTGTTTATCAACAAAGATTTTGCGCTCGATCTTTTCAATTCAATTTTATGGAAAAACGAGCAGGAAGACATATGATTTTTTTTGGACCACTTGATAGATATAAACCTATGGATTCAGGAAAGGTATCACTGTGATTCATTGAAATTTTCCTTTAGACCAAATTTTGGAGACTTTTGTGACATGTTCACCCCCCTTTTTTGCTATATTTTGTATCTAAGAAGTGCAGATTGTTGCCATGGTTACACCCAAAAGGGATTATATTTCACCCTTATGACCATTAGAAATCAAATCTATGGAAGATTCTCTTTCTACAAGTATATACATGCATAACACACATATAAAGCCTTCTTTGTTAGACAGGAGGGGAAAGGGGGTGTTTAAAAATTATGAGTGTCAATTTTAAGTTTTTTTCCTAACTGTGTATTGCTACCTAAAATGAGCTAGGTTCATATTTTTATGGGATCCGGGCCCGTCTGGCCACCACAGAGGTTCAAAGTTGCCAATTTACGTATTTTCCATACCAAACAGACATTCGGTACTTTTTGGCATATACCTACGGCAAAGTTCCGAACTGGACCTAGCTCATTTCAAAGGTATTGCCAGGCTATTCCCCACTTAAATATTTTTCTGGGATCCGGGCCCGTCTAGCCACTACAGAGGTTCAAAGTCGCCCGTTTACGTATTTTCCATATCAAACAGACATTCGGTACTTTTCGGCATATACCTACGGCAAAGTTCCGAACTAGACCTAGCTCATTTCAAAAGTATTGACCCAGGCTATTCCCCACTTAAATATTTTTCTGGGATCCGGGCCCGTCTAGCCACCACAGAGGTTCAAAGTCGACCATTTACGTATTTTCCATACCAAACAGACATTCGGTACTTTTCGGCATATACATACGGCAAAGTTCCGAACCAGACCTAGCTCATTTCAAAGGTATTGACCCAGGCTATTCCCAAATTAAATATTTTTCTGGGATCCGGGCCCGTCTAGCCACCACAGAGGTTCAAAGTCGCCCGGGTTTAACCTTATTCAAGCAGTCCTCAGTAAGTTTTCACTATACATTTGTTTTTGTATTTTTGGCTTTCCATACATTTATTATTTTTATTTTTAAATGTTTCTGGAGTGATGGTTATTGTTTTTGATGTTATATAATATATTAAACTACATCTTTGGTGTCGATTTATTGATAAAAAATCTATATAAAATAAAGACAAATATGCAACTTATATAATGGTTTATATTCGAGGACAACGAAAATTAACGACAGCTTGAAGGGGTCATAAAACGATTTCCGGCGTAGCCTTCCCTCATGCTTTTTAATGATTTTCAACTAAATTTGAATATTTAACCGACTGCTAGCAGCCGTTTGGATATTGAATATCAATTATCGAATAAAAAATAACGAACAGACCGCTAGGGTCACATACATATTTTAAACGGAATGAAATGCTTCTAGAACCAGAACATGCCGTGGAATTGTCGATTTCTGGTGTTAGATTGCATTTAACTAATATTAAGCGATTTTTGGAACGTTTGAGTCTCATTCAGGTTTTTTGTATTTTAGACATATCACCAAAATTGGCTGCTGGAAAAAAGTGGCTGCTATCTTGATTGGTCGATAAAAGTGGCTGCCAGCTTGAGTCTAGTGAAATGCAAAGATGTATGAGAACCAAAACAATTGATTACTAAGTAGTTATATGATAAAAAAAATCTAAGAATATTGCCAATTCTATTCAAGTTTAATGTTTTCATTTAAATACCTCCAATGCTGTTTTACTCTTTGATTGATGTATTGCAATGACAGTTTTATTATAAATTATGAATAAGAGGAGATGAGTTGGACAATGTTATACATCAATGCGACAGACACCAAATTACAAAATAAATTTCACCCGAAACTAACACAAACATGACAAAGGTAAATTCAAAAAGGTAGAGTTCATGAAATAACCAACAGAAGTCTAGAGGGAAATATGTCATCCTGAATATGCATAAACTATTTGCCACTGGACGCTAAACAAACAACATAATACAATCATAATGCAATGAACATTCATATCAATTACATTATCCAAATGCCTTAAATATACATCATGTACATGTACATGTACAATGTATATTCCAACTGGTAAAAAATACCAAACTAATTTCACTCATTACTTTCATTAGTATCTCTGATCAGATCTGACCGTAAATTAACCAAAGCAGAGCATACAAGCAAAATGTCATCAAACAGTTTTAAGGATGATACAGGCACAGTCCCACTTAGAATTTTGAAGACCTTCAATCGTCGAATTACCCTTTCAACATGTATCCGTACTCCGGCAATCCTTCTTGTGGTTGTCACATCTTCCGCACTTAACTGGGGTTTGTTTTTTGTGAACGCTGGAATGTTCAGCTTAACACGCAATGGAAACAATAAGTCATCTATTGTAAAGCCTCGATCTGCCATTATTTCATCGCCTGGAAGCAAGTAATTCATGAATCCACTTTTTTCTACAATAAATTTATCACTAGCACGACCACCAAAAGCTTTGGATATGAACATAATTTGTCCATGTGGGGATATCCCTACTAAATATTTAGCTGTATTATGGGACTTGTAATTGCTGTACGTTTCACCCCTACTCCTTAAATTTGTTGGTCTCTGAATAAATGTTTCAGCACAGTCAATGATACAGGTAGTTCTGGGATAATTTTCCCTAAATGATTCGGGACAACAGTCTCTTATTACTTCTCTAGGGAGCCAAACAATCAAGGACTTTAACTTATCTGCCAACACAGGAATCCATGAATTAAATATTTTGCAAGCTAAACCACTTGATATACCAAATCTTCTGCATAGATCGTCAAAAATTAAATTTAACTTAAGTCTCATAAGCACAAGGAGTAATTGATCTGCCACCTCTAATTGAAAACTGAATGTATTAAAAGGAGTAAAACATTTCACCAGCGTGAAAAATACTTCTTTTTTGACCCCTGTATACAATAAAGCGTCATTGTCCGTTTTTAAGTTTTGATCAGCAGACATAGTTGCTCCGTCAGATTTACTTTGAACTCCTTTTTCTTCCATTAAAACTATATTTGTTTGAGAGGATTTAGCCTGAAAATCGGTCCATTTTTTCCCGTACGTGTGATCGACTTTCTGCGGTAAGAAGTCCGATTCAAGATATTGTGTACTAACAGTAGATGAAGCGTCTATAACATTAAAACTACAAATAGCCTCGGGTAATTTCTCGTACGGCGTACTTGCACCTGGCTCACTTTCTAAGGTAGTGTCCAATTCTGTAATTTCCATATCGGAATCACCAGTTTCTAGTTTTCTTTTTTTCACTGACAATTGATGTTTTAATATTTTTCTTCTACCCGGAGTTGTCTTATTTTCATACCCCATCTTTAACTTAGGAGAAGGATTTCTATCCGTAGGTTTTCCGTCAATAAAATGTTCAGAGCATACATATATATTTTTTGGAAGATCTTTCCGATTTAAAGCTTTAATCCACTCGAGTCGTATCAATTCTTTGGATGACATTACATGAAGTCTGTAAGGAATTAAACACGGACAATGGTCGTGCATTTCACTATGTAATTCACACATTGATTTCTTCCATACAGTTATTTTTTTCCGATTATTGGAACAACCATGAACTGAACATGAGTTCCCACCACCCGTTTTGTATTTATTTTCACTCTCCATAACAAAACGATTAAGAAAATAGGGGAAAACAAAATGTAAACAAAAGACCGATATTGTTGTGATTAAAGCACGTGCTTATCTATCATTAGTGCTATGGCTGCAGCATCACGTGATAGATCAATGGCAGCGCACATGATAATTAGGTCAGATCTTGAAAAATGTGTCTATACATGGAAAATACTTTGACTTTAAAGCGATAGGCGTACATCAATTTGCAATTTCAATCAGAGACAAATTCCGAAAAAAATGATTTCGAAATTGCCGAACCGTAAAACATTTGTCTTGTAATCATTCGCGTAAAACAAAATATTCAAATAGATAAGGAAGGAAAGAGTTTTAATCAGACCATCAGATAACAAAAACACGGTCCACTGAACATAGAAAACGATAGTGCGATAAAATTTAGAACTAAATTTGCGTCGACGGACCTAATACCATCTGTTAAATATAGTAGAATTGAAATAATTAAATAAGGTCAAAATCATTTATAACAAACAGGAAATACTGCTTTATATATAAAGCTTCATGAAATACTTCCTTGAATTAGATCACTTTTGTTCATATATATTAAAAAATGAAACAAAGAGAGCATGATTTTTCTTTTGGCATTTTGGATTTGTATTAACGCTGTTTTTTTGCACCAAGTCACTGAAGGAAGACGTTGCAATACACCGAACGGGTATGCTACCTTTATTTACCTATAATACCCTTTTTTATTTTACAATCGATAATCAAATACTATTTTCATAATTCACCATATTGTTTCCATTGGGTTTTTTTAATGTTTTTAATGTGTAATCTATATTATATCATAAAAAGAACAAATGCCTGAAATTATCCTTAAAAACTACGTTTTACAAGAATCCCATTCAAAATGGTTTTGTTAGACGCGGACACATGTTTATTGAAACATATTGTTATGTATCGAAGAAAATTTGCTACACAAATTTTAGTTTTTTTTGTAATGTTTTGCATCTTTGCGTTGTTACTAATATTTGATTTGCATCAACATAAACAAAACAAGTAGAAACAGGATATGCAATATCTAAAAAAAAAAAATTTGTCTTTAAAACACCAGCTGATGTTTTATCGTTCAGGATGTAGTTTTCGGTGGCCTTCGGCTGTTGTCTGCTCCATGGTCGGGTTGTTGTCTCTTTTACACATTTTCCATTTCCATTTTCAATTTTATAATAGAATCAATATGGTCAATATAAGGGAGCGATACAGAGCATATAAAAAAGGAACACAAGGGTAATTGGGTAAGGATTTTTTTTTTATTAAACAAAACACTTTGTCTGCTCCATGCTAATTTTCTTTTTAATCCAAAGTAAACTTCTAAGAAGGATAGATTTGTATCGATCGTTGAAACTAATAACATATAAATGTTAAAAAGAGAGACCGCGAATAGAGGGTGTGTTTATGGAACGCTGATGAATGGAGAATGATAGTGTAGGGGTTTGAACGGTGCTAATTTAAACAGTTCAAAGTTCAAAAATAAAAAAGCGAATAAAGTTTCATATATTTTTTCATGTTTGAACGATTAAATCATACAAAACCAAAAGTGCGTCTAGATTAAAGATAATATACAGTACTTCTTCTGAGGAATATTTGGTTTAATCAGCTGAACAATTGTCGACGGGCACCGATGTTTGCAAGTAAAGAAGACGTCTTATTGCACAGGATTTGTATAGTCTTGAACATGACCATATATGTTTTAATGTTTGCTTGCAGCGACATAATCGGGCCGGTAATATGCGATTTAAGCCACAAAAAAAAAACATATAAAAATCGCCGGGCTTCGGCACATTCATAGAGTAGTCTTGTCGCCATAAAAATCGGTTTATGTGAAACAGCTTATGATGTAAAAGTCGCCAATGTAAACAACAATGACGCCTTATTGACAAGAGAAATGTAGAATTTTTATGTGACCAAGTACTAATACTTTCGATGATTCAACGAAATAAATAGAACAACGATTTAAAACACAAAAACAATTACACGGGAAACCGAACGATTGATTGAGGTTTTTTTACGATGCTTTGTGTCATCGGAATGATGTACATCTACCGTCGGTAGGTTATGGAAAGGATTATATATGGCGGATTTCTTGGTATTCTTTTTCTCAAAATTTATAAATATAAAAAGTGAGAAACAGCTGATGATCAATTTGATTTCAGGTTAACTTACGAAGCGTGGTCAGCTTTGGATAAGCAGCTTGTTCTGTTTCCAGGACTATGGAACGCAAACACTGTCTTGTTATGACCATTTTCATTATATGATGTACATTTACCTTTATATGATGTGCACTTGTCATTATATGATGTGCAAAGACCTTTATATGATGTGCAAACATCCTTATAGGATGTGCATGATGTGCAAACTGATTATTTGTGTCGGCATACTAAACAATGGGACTTAAATACAACAAAAACCGCAACGCAAGCTCTTTAGAACAAAAGTACTAGAAATTATCTGTATACTGTCAAAATATATAAATAAGTAGATGTGGTGTGGTTGCCAATGAGACATCTATCCACTAGTAACACTTAAGTTCTAATGACAGAGACAAATGCAATTATAGGTCATTGCATTGATACCCTAGTAGAATCTGTAGCCGAATTTGGATATAAACAAATAATTATGAACTATTTTGAAAGTTGTCATAGGAAGGGCCCACATTATGCCACAGTATCAAGCAGATATTGCCGTTATACGCGGACAATTTCAGATACGTTCTGCTACATAACTGATTCAATTAACAACACCATGCTTATATGCTTGCAAACGAATAATTTTTAGATATGTAGTAGAACTCCTAGAGATAGAAAATCGTCTAAACCAATAAAGGGTATACGGACCATACATCGAGTAGAAACAAAAAATCTACCAACGGTACTAGTTCGAACCGTGTCGTGTTATTGTGACGGATGTTTGTTTACTGGTCTAGTTGGTATTTCGTTGGAAGTCAAAGTAGACCGGTCAAATTTTTGCATTTTTATGTGATGATAAGGAAAATTGTCTCTTTCTCCTTAAAGCTACATCGGGGAGTCATAAGTGTGTTAACAGGAGAAGAAACTGATGAGTGGGGGGGACGACTTTCCCTGAAGGAACATCTGTAATTAAAGGACATTATTTCATAAAGAAAAAACATCACGTTTTACAGTACAGTCTTTTGAAAAATCAAAAAGCAATTGTTCTTAGCGCTTCCGTGTTGTATGTATGCCAAGACAATATTTTGAAAAGAAATACGCTCGTTTTAACCGAAGAAGAGAATAAAATATTTTGACATGTGTTAATTTATGTTAACTGCTTCATTGATTTTTAGTTGACATTTAAAACTTTACGACAAAAGAGAGGATTTCAGCTTTCCAATTGTGAACTTTCCATTTCTGAGTAGCAACATTCCAGCAGCACTTGCATACGGGGTATATATCTCCCAATTGATACGATATTCCCATGCTTGCATTTCCTATCATCATTTTCTTGATAGAGGATTGCTGCTCACAAGGAATCTATTAAACCAAGAGTTCCAAATGGTGAAGTTGAAATCATCCCTTCGTAAATTTTACGGACGCCATCACGAACGAGCTGGTTGACCGTTATGGAATAACCGTTTCACAAATGATATTGGATATGTTCCTTACGTCGTACCTACAATTCCCTTTCATCAATGTAACCTACCGAATTAGACTATTTACCGGATTTGTAATCACATTAGCAACACGACGGGTGCCACATGTGGAGCAGGATCTGCTTACCCTTCCGGAGCTCATGAGATCACCCCTAGTTTTTGTTGGGGTTCGTGTTGTTTATTCTTTAGTTTTCTATGTTGTGTCATGTGTGCTATTGTTTTTCTGTTGGTCTTTTTCATTTTTAGCCATGGCGTTGTCAGTTTGTTTTAGATTTATGAGTTTGACTGTCCCTCTGGTATCTTTCGTCCCTCTTTTATATTGTGCAACGGCTTCGTAATTATGCGTCACGGCACAGGATGAGAGCACTATAGAACTTTCTCCATATTGTTTCAATATTGTCCAAAGCAATACTATCTATTACATTGAAGAATTGTTTTATTATTATTTTATTTCTCCAATTGATATTAAAAGACTGAGTGATTTAGGAATGAATGATGCGTAATTTATCTTTTTTCTCGCGTTAAACAATGAGTATATTTTAGAGAAATGCAAAATTAAAAACTTTTAAGAGTTTGAGAGAGAGAGAGAGAGAGAGAGAGAGAGAGAGAGAGAGAGAGAGAGAGAGAGAGAGAGAGAGAGAGAGAGAGAGAGAGAGAGAGAGTTAAAGAGCAGACAGCAACCGAAGGCCACCAATGCAGAGAGAAATTCCTACACCCGGAGGCGAGCTTTAAATAACCACCCCATTCCCCAAAAAATCAAACTTGACAGTCAAATATTGTCATCGTAGAATTTTGACAGTGGCGAAAAAAAATATTGCCGTAGAACATTTTTTATTCACATTTCCGTCCAAAGTTGGGGTCGGGCACCCTACCCCACTCTTACGGAAATGGCAATTAAAAATGTTCTACGGCAATACTTTTTTCGCCATTAGGTGCAATGTGAAGCTGAATAGCTAAGGTCTACTTGAGAAAAAATCCAGGGTGTTGTTCGGCTTAGATTTTTTTTTAAAATTTGGTCCAAAGTTGGGGTCGGACACTCTACCACACCCTTACGGAAATGGCAATAACAAATGTTCTACGGCAATACTTTTTTCGCCACTAGGTTCAATGTGAAGCTGAATAGCTAAGGTCTACTTGAGAAAAATCCAGGGTGTTGTTCGGCTTAGATTTTTTAAAATTTATATCATTAAAATTATAAATTATTTCCTTGCCCACCATACTTTTTGTACAAAAAATAAACCTTTCGTCGAATCAAAAGTAAGCGAAAACTTTTGCTTCAGAAATATAATGTTTCGTTAAAACAGATTTGTCTCATTAAATAGATATTAATGCACGAGTGCAACTTTCTTTTCTTGTCATGCAGAACAATAAAAAAAATGCAGGAACTATTTGACAGGGTGCCGAGAATATTGAAAGCTATTTGACACACTATCGCAAAATTAATTTATAATTTCAATATCAATTCCCTGTTACAAGCAATTTTGTAAGCATTTCAATAATTTTAATACATATTTACAATCTTATCATATGTACACTCAAAACTTTTGACTATTAAAATTAAAAGCGGGGAGCACGCTGTTTTTGGTATATTGACATCGATTACTTTTGTCTTAGAAAAAATAATGAATATTACTAGATATTTTAAAATCATCGAATAATTCTACGATTGCTTAATTATATATTAAACATTGGTTATGTATCGATAAAATAATTTTGAGTACGTTTGAATCTTATGCAATTTTTGGGTTCATAGACATATCCGAAAACTGGCTGCTAGCGTAGTGGCTGCTAGCGAGTGGCTGCTAGCTTGAGCCTGGTAAGTGATACGTCCCCAAAAATCAACCAAATTCCAATCATCTTCAGTAAATGAATCTTTGAAAAAAATAAAAAATTAAACAAAATTACGTCTATGGTTTAAAGTTTTGTTAGTTATGAAACACGATAGCTTTTACAGAAAACCGTAGGCATTGGGACATATGTTATCAGTTAAAAATGCCAATACTATTATAAAGCCAGGAAATTCTTAAGCAAACAGCATTTCATTAGATTCATTCTGTGAGTAAGTTTTTTCTTGACATTAATTAAATAAATTGAAATACATGCACATGAGTCTATTTGCATTCAATACCAGTATCAAATTTATTTAATCTTCATTCAAAGTTGATAGCACAAGGTATGAATGAATTAATAAAAAAAACTCTTTCTTGTCGAAACTAGTTTAGAAAGGATTTCCAATACCCAGTATCATATACAAATATTGCAGACAGGTATATTGGCATATAAGATACTTTCATAAATGTATATGTCATGGACCAATTACACCAAGAGGTAATGAAATCCACTTCTCCCTACTCTCTCATGAAAGAATAAGTTACTTTTCGTCCTCCAAAATCATACATTATGCCTTCAACTTGTCGAAGTCCTAGACATATACTTATTTCAAGTGTATTTCGTTTCGAGGACATGTTTTCGGCAATCAAACGGCATTCCTAAAGGCACATAACGTGATCCTGTTCTTGCCGACTTGTTCCTATATTTACATGAAACAAAGTTTCTACATAAGCTTTTAAAAGAATGGAAAGGAACTAACATTATCCTTTGTGTTCACCTTTCGCTTTATAAATGATGATTGTTCAATTATTATTCCAAAATCATGTTGGCTGTTATTAATGCATAAACTTCATTCAACTGGATACTATAAAAAAGAAGATGTGGTATGATTGCCAATGAGTCTACTACTATAAGTTATATGGTTCGCTACTGACCCCATACGGATCCATAGAGGGTTAGTTAAATTTTATTCACCCTCTATGGATCCGTAGGGGGTCAGTAGTTAACCGTATAACGAATTTATCGGACGCTGGACTTTTTCTGCGGCGTGTTGTTGAAAAATAAACAATGAAACACAACAGATGACGTCGCCATTTACGCGTCATGAACCCCATATGAAACTTGCTAACCCCATACGGTCTCATAGGGGGTCACCACGTGACGGCGTTTAACCAATCACAACGTGATAATTAATCTGTGGTCCGATAAAGTAAAGTATTTTTCATATTTTTACCTGCATCTCGACATTGACAATGAAAGTATGGTGTTTTTCATTTCTTTTTGACAATATATTAATAGTACGTGTTTAAGGAGTAAACTTCCCAGGTGAAACACTATCAAATAGCACAAGTGTCCAATCCAATCAAGAAAGTCACTGAACCAAGTATTATTGGTGGTAAAAGAAAAGTTATCTCTTCGAAAATTTCGGATGCCAGTATTTAGTTGACCATAATACCATACAAGGATTACAGATGACGGCGGATAGTTTTTAAATTTCGTTGCCACAACCCCGTCTTCAATTTCGGTTGCGACTTGAATGTGTTTATTCTCCCTTTGGTATCTTCTCAGACACTTTTTTTTATTGTAATAAAGTTAACTATGTTTAGAATGTTTTCTCTCACACCGTAGTTATAGCCCTCTTTAAAAATTAGATTTATACATTTGAATAAAATTAAGAAAACAGGATCAATTGAATTTCTGCCATTTTAACCCAATTCTCCATTAATTGAACATCATCAAGATATCTTACGACATTATCTGCTAAGTTCCTTGATTTGGAATGGTAAAATGAACATATGACGGGATTGAATTATCATTTCTTCATATCGACTTTCAATTATTAGATAAAACAAACGTACATTAAAGAGGACACAATTTTAAACCACTACAGCTTGTAAATCGATGTATGATAGGTAAAAAAAAAACCAACAAAATTGCCAAAATACACGTTATTAAAAATATGCTCGCAGTTTAAAGCAAACTAAAAGTATATAACCTGTCCAAAGTACCATAACATAAACAAGAGTCTGTCACAACGACAGCAAACCGGATTTATTAATATTTATTTGTGTCCTGGCAATATCACAAGAACCATTACTGATAAATGGTGAAAGTGAAAATCGTCAATATCAAATTTGACCTCCATTTTGTCATCAGTATCAACATCTTAAAATTTGAAAAAAGCTTAGATGGAATAGTTCATGAGTAAATGCGACAACGTGAATTTCACAATCTTTCAAGAACCATAACTCCTGAACGGTAAAGTCAAAATCGTCATTATTGAACTTGACCTCCAAATTGCCATCAGTAACAAAATATAAAAATTTCAAAAGCTTTGGTTGAATGGTTCATGCGTAAATGCACGGACACGACTGGAAACTCCATTTTTCAATCTTTCAAGAACCAAAACTCCTGAACGGTAAAAGTCAAAATCGTCATTATTGAACTTTACCTCCATTTTGTCATCCGTGGTCCGAGAACACAATTAATTTGTAGTGCATTTCTTTTAGAACATAAATGAAAATAAAAAAAATCCCACCTGCTCTTTCTCAAAGAAACTTTTACAGTGTGTTGTACTACTTTTGGGACAAATTATATCAAATTTATAGAAAACTTCATCGCCTCTAACTCAAAATATGGACAATTTTATGTTTAGGGCGTCTTGAAATCTTTTGACAGCTTCCGAAGAGCTCATTTTCAACCTTTTTCAGCTGGACCAAATCACTACTTTCCTTTAAAATTCTGGACCCAAATTTTTTTACAGTGTAATTTCATCCCCCTACTTGCAATTTGAGGCATTGAACATGGAGGAATAAATTTGGAAGGGGTATAAAAATTAATGGCAAGTAACCCACTGTCAACACTAGGGACTATAAATACGAAAATCAAGGGACGACAATGGTGGTCTCGGACCAGTAACAACATATTAAAATTTGGGAAGCTTAGGTAGAACAGTTCATGCCTAAATGCACGGACACGACTGGAAACTCCATTTTTTCAATCTTTCAAGAACCACAATTCCTGAACGGCCATTATTGAACTTGACCTTCATTTAGTTGTCAGTAACAACATATTAAAATTTTAAAAGCTTTGGTTGAACGGTTCATGCGTTAATGCACGGACAACATTTGATTGCCGCCCGCCCGAAAGGCCGCCCGCCGTACATCCCCAAATCAATAACCGACATTTTTGTTACAAAAATCCGGTTAATAAAAACTGTGAAAGGGTCAACTTAACATGATCACAAACAATGGTACAAAATATGAAGACTGTCTACCAAACTTTCCAAGAGGGGATGTGTGAAATTGAGTTGCATAAGCCAAAAAAATAAAACAACAACCCCAAAACAATAGCTTAAACAACGAGTCCTAGAAAATGACGGTACAATATGGTCAAGAAAATAAGATGACAATTACCGCTATGTACGAAAGCGTTTGAACTGACGGTTTGACTACAAGCATGTATCGGACAGATAGATTGGCTAATACACAGACGGACGGAGAATATTACTATTGTTAAAATTGGACATTTCTCTTTTAGACAGTTAGTCATAATGAAACAATAAACAATATTATTTCCACTCGCTTTTGTGCTATTATAAAGTTGTACCTTACACTGTTGTCAGAATGTTAGAATGGTAAATAATGCAACAAATGATTCACTGGCTTAGAACATAAAACAAAATACCCCAAAAAAATAGGAGCAAACGATACAAGAGGGACAGTCAAACTCATAGATCGAAATTAAACTGGCAACGCCATGGCTAAAAAAGAAACGATAAATAGACAAATAACAGAACACAACACACAATATAGAAAATTGAAGACTAAGCAACACAAGCCCCACCAAAAATGGGAGTGATCTCAGGTGCTCCGGAAGGGTAAGCAGATCCTGCGCCACATGTTGCACCTGTCGTGTTGCTCATGATATTTTAGACCCTGCAAATAGTCCAATTCGGTAGGTAACTGTCGTGAAAAGGGAAGAGGATTGTAGTAACGACATACGGATTATATCCGATATCATCTTTCATCTCTAGTTCGATGGGATATATAGATGCGTTCAACATAGTCAGCAAATTTTGAATTATTTAAGGAGAGAACATCATCTATGTAGCGGATTGTAAAGTTAAAGGATATTGCTAAGTTCTTATCTTTCTTTCTAAGAATGAATTCATCCTCATGATAATAAAGAAACTAGTCAGTCTGTTGAAAAAAAATGCGTCCTCTAAACGTAAAAATAGTTGTCTCTGGGTGTTAAACAATTAATAAATAACCTATTAATTTATGTAGTTAATGTTTGAAAAGTATTATACCTCCACATTAAGTTTTAAAAATGTATCCCTCTGTTCCTCAGAACATTTAATTCTTCTAAACTAGCTCGTCCTATTGTCATATAAAGTGCCACTATTTGATTGATACATTTAACTTATGTAAAATGATGTTTAACATAACATGTATCTTTCGCCTATTTATATTACAAAATGATATCATTTATGGCCACGCCTTACTCATAACATATTTAATCCACCCAAAGCTATGGCCATGACTGTCTTCTGATGTTGATTTTTAATATGTTCGGTGCTTTATGCATTATGTTCAGTAGTATGTATACTATTTTCAGCAGTATTTATAATTATGTTCAGTAGTTTCATCATTATATGCAGTGGTATTTAAATTATGTCCGGTACTCTGGCGTTATATTCAGTACATTT
The DNA here is from genome assembly GCF_036588685.1 of Mytilus trossulus. Lineage (NCBI taxonomy): Eukaryota > Metazoa > Mollusca > Bivalvia > Mytilida > Mytilidae > Mytilus > Mytilus trossulus. Next base: position 63,911,279 of record NC_086375.1, read on the forward strand.
TTCATTATGTTCAGTACTTTCGACATTATGTTCAGAAGATTCACTATTATTTGTAGTGCATTATGTATAACCTTCAGTGGTCCCGGGTTCTTTATATTCTGTGGATTATTCATTATGTTCAGTAAAAGAATCAGTATTATACTCAGTTGAATGAACTGTGTGTTCAGTGGGTGTTTCATTATGATGATGTAGTAAATTTCGGGAAATCAATATAATTATATATTTATATAATTTTTATAATATATAAAACACAAACGGAGATATTTTCGACGAACGTTTTCTTTATGACACCTTTACGGGATAGAATGAAAATGGAAGAAATGGAAGCAGTATTAAATTGGTTTGGTTTGTATTCACACGTTGGCAATTTTCACGAGGAAAACATACCTCCTGAACTAATTTGTAAGATCTCATGATTGATTGATTGTTGGCGATGATTTCTGAACGTATAGTGGCAAATGTTTCAGACAAATTTATGACGAAGAGAAGAATTTTTCAACAAGAAAATAGAAGTTGCATGCGTTTAATACGACATCACCATAGTGAGACGACAAAAAGACAAACAGCAAAAATAAAATATTAAAACATATTCTATAGCTTTTATATTCCTAGTAAAGGTAACCCTTTTTGTTGGTTAGTTGTAGCATATTCATACGGAAGCCGATAAGGGCCATTCAAAAAAAAAAAATTATGTCATAATTACGACATAGCATGTCGTAATTTCGACATAACATGTCGTTATTACGACATCGCTATGTCGTAATTTCGACATAACATGTCGTTAAAACGACATCGCTATGTCGTAATTTCGACATTTCATGTCGTAATAACGACATCACTATGTCGTTTTAACGACATAGCTATGTCGTAATAACGACATCGCTATATTTAAAAGAATATGTATTATGATTGGCAAGAGACTAAATGACAAAGAAATTAACAATTATACGTCATCATAATGTCCCCGATAATTATATAAAAGCCCCCGCATGGTCAGCTATAAAAGAGGGAAGAAAGCTACCAGAGGGAGAGTCCCCGAAATGCTGTGTGGCAGAGAGTGTTATTATTCAATTATTAGCTCCCTTGGTAAAACTCCAAATTTCATATTTAATGTATTCTATTGTTAAATAATTTACATGAAGCTTAATAAGCATATATTTGTTAATTGCATAGCTTTAGCTATTTGAATTCATTGGTTAAAGATATTTATTTATATTGTAAAGTTTAATATTTGCATCGTCGCAAAATCTTTGGTTACTTTCTTTGGATACCTTCAGTGAGAAACTTATATATGTTATAGATACCAATTCAGATTAACATGGCCCAGAATGCTTGGGCTGTACAGTCAGTCAAAGTCGTGTATATTAACAAGTTACTGGTATTTGAATAGCTATGCAGTCACACAAACAAACAACAAACAAACAAATATTTTATTTGCCAATCACGGCGCCCAGAATGAGCAGAATAATCATAATATATACTAATAATTTATCACATATAAGAGAAATAACTTATGTAAATGCATATTTGATCATACATAATTTTATATAGAGAAATCCAATTTAATATTGTATTTCTGTTTATATTTAAAACCTTTAATAACTGACAAATTATTATCGAAATGTTTTTATCTTCATTTCCCATTAGCCAAGTAAAAAGAGATTTGTTATCAAGTTTTGAAATATTTTTATTTTTACTATATATTTTGCTTAGAAAGGGATTTCTAACATTATCCAGAGTTTTACATGTTAAAAGAAAATGCATCTCATCTTCTATTTCCCACACATGTTGGAAGAATGAAATGTGGAATTTTAAGAGGACTGAAAATGTACAACCAAGTCAAGCCCAGCGTTCCATCTCCCTTTAAATAAGCGCAAACTACATGGCTTCTTGGTATAAGGATGTATTGAAGTATTGATAGCTCTATTTCTACTTTCAAACGTTGGGCACGCGCGATGTTCCTACAACCACTAGGATTTAAAACAGAATCTTCGAAATTTCATCCGCAAAACAAAATAAAAATGTTAGAAAACACGAACCAATATTAAAACATCTCCTAAGTAATATCTAGTATATTTGAGGATTAAAAAAAGAAAGCTATGTCCTATTTCTTATTCTCTGATGTGCTAAAGTTTCAATTAAATGTTTATGATAATTAAAACAAATCGTGTTATGAAATTTGGAAAAAGATGTTTATGATTGCTGCCGAAAAAAAATAGTGCATGTTGCTAAAGACTCCGCCCGGGGAAATAGGTTAGACACAGGTTAAATTTTGCAATTTTATAAATTGTATAGCTTTTAACGATTTATTTAAAAGAATTTGGAAATGGGGGGAAAATCCCATTTTTTTTTAAAATAAATTGAAATTTATGTTACGGAAGTACTCCGAAATAGATCATTTAAAGTCGTCACTTCAGTTATTTGCGATCACCAATATCAAAACACTTAATACCAGTTCACGGAATGTTTTACTTCGCGATTTGTCCTGCTATTTCGTGATGAAAGTAATTCCTGTACTAGCGAAGCTGGAACTTTTCGTCAATATAAACTTGTGCATGAAATGGAGGTAATTGAAAGACGAATCCCAAACAGCAACGAAAACCGTTTCATCGAATTAAAAAAACAACGGGATTATATTTTTATTTGCCGTTTTCGCGGACGACCCAGGAGTAGATATCTATATTTTAAAATGTATATATCTGAAGATGACTTGGGAAATACTTCTCAAGCCAAGGTTCAAGCAATTGAAGGGGTGTATTTCGACAACTTATGTGTCAGGGAAAATACAATTCTATTCAAATTTAACCAAGGGTAAAAATGCAGAGTGTCAGATATATTTGTATTGGGGATGAATTAAGATATAGAAATTTTACAATGACATATGATATGCAACTTGAAAGTTAAACATCCTATAATAAAAAAAATATGAAAACCGTATACATGTACTTCCGTCCCATCTTTCCTTCCTACATTACTTGCGACAGTACTGCATTTTAAGTTGAAATAACTTAAAGGGTAAACATTATTATATCGATTTCCACAACTCGAGGTAATTTTTTGATAAAATGACATCACAAAACGAACAGAACCAGAATCAACCAACAATATAAAAAAACAAATAAAACTTGCAAACTCTTCGACGTCGCATTTTAAGTGTAAAGTGTTGTAGGAATATCGTGCCCAACGTTTGAAAGTAGCATTAGAACTATTGATTCTCTATTTCACCCTTATTACAAGAAGTGATGTACATGTAGTATGCGCGTATTTTGAGGGAGATGGGCAGCTTAGCTGGCATGACATGCTCGCATATTTTCAATGTAGTTTCAACCTAATCTGTCTGTACAGCCATTTGACAATCGTTATTGTATTAACCTCGTTTGACTTTTTATAAAATATATAAGTTTCTCACTGGAGGTATTCAAAGAAGGTATCTAAAGATTTTGCGACGATGCAAATATTAAACTTTACAATATAAATAAATATGTTTAACCAATGAATTCAAATAACAAAAGCTATGCAATTAACAAATATATCCTTATTAAGCTTCGTGTAAATTATTTAACAATAAAATGCATTTTTATACGTTCAGGTATTTCACATCCAATTTTTTATGGAAATATTCTTTATAAAGCACAAAGGTGTCAGTATTCACCTCATAAACTTACAAAACCTTTGAATAGACTTATTAAGAAGGGATATAATTACGATACTGTTGTCAAGTCATTAAAGATTGCATATTTTGGCGTTAATATTGAGTCACTGATAAGGTCTTTGCGTCGGAACTAAACACATTTATTCTAAAAACAGTTGTTGGCATGACACGGGTTATGTTCTTCTCATATATGTTATGATGGTATGATACTAAACCCCTTACGGGAAGGATTGTGCCTGATGTTTATATGATGAAATCATAATCTTTCAGTCAGTTTAATTGAAGTCTGGAGCTGGCATGTCAGTTAACTGCTAGTAGTCTGTTGTTATTTATGTATTATTGTCATTTTGTTTATTTTCTTTGGTTACATCTTCTGACATCAGATTCGGACTTCTCTTGAACTGAATTTTAATGTGCGTATTGTTATGCTTTTACTTTTCTTCACGGGTTAGAGGTATAGGGGGAGGGTTGAGATCTCACAAACATGTTTAACCCCGCCGCATTTTTGCGCCTGTCCCAAGTCAGGAGCCTCTGGCCTTTGTTAGTCTTGTATTATTTAAATTTTAGTTTCTTGTGTACAATTTGGAAATTAGTATGGCGTTCATTATCACTGAACTAGTATATATTTGTTTAGGGGCCAGCTGAAGGACGCCTTCGGTGCGGGAATTTCTCGCTACATTGAAGACCTGTTGGTGACCTTCTGCTGTTGTGTTTTTTTTTATTTTGGTCGGGTTGTTGTCTCTTTGACACATTCCCCATTTCCATTCTCAATTTTATTAAATATGAAATTTGGAGTTTTACCAAGGGAGCTAATAATTGAATAATTATAACACTGTCGGCAACACAGCATTTCGGGGACTCTCCCTCTGGTATCTTTCCTCCTTCTTTTATAGCTGACTATGCGGGGGCTTTTCTAACTATTGGGGGCATTATGATGACGTATATTTGTTAATATCTGTGTTATTTAGTCTCTTGGCAATCATAACACATATTCTTTTATATATAGCGATGTCGTTATTATGTCGTTTTACGACATAGCGATGTCGTTATAACGACATAGTGATGTCGTTATTACGACATGATATGTCGAAATTACGACATAGCGATGTCGTAATAACGACATGTTATGTCGAAATTACGACATGCTATGTCGTAATTACGACATAATTTTTTTTTTGAATGGCCTTTATCGGCTTCCGTATATTCATCTAATACACCAACTTTTAACATAACATGGCCACCAACAATCACCTTGTAGATATTTTTATAGTATTATGCATCCTACCCTGCTCATAGGTGGTGAAATATCAGATATTCATTTGAAATAATCCAAGATAAATGAGATTGTGAATGAGATTTACAAATAGAAAATAATGCCCCTCCCCCTAAAAAAGATAAGGTCGGCAAACTATAAAGAATAGAGAATAAGGGGGTGTTTCAATGTAAAAAATATTAAAGTTTAAAACTTTGGGAATAGGTAAAGAAATCGTGATCACAGAACTAAATGATTTATAGAATAAATTAACTATTTATGCATGCCTAATTAATTACTGATATGAAATGAAATGTTGAACTGGTCGTAATGTTACCATGCAAATTATATGCATTTGATTTTTTCCTCGAGCATCACTAATGTGTCTTTTGAGACGAAACGCGTGTATTGCGAAAACACAAAATTTAAATCCTGGTATTTATGATGAGTTTATTTGCACGAGTTAACAAATCTTGACGTGCACTTTCGTCTACTATTGCATAAATTCTTTTCCTACATGGCATCATAAATAATTACAGCAATGATAACACAGTTCGTGATAAAGTTTAGACCCAAATGACCATTTTAAACAAAAAGCTCTGCAATAGCAGAAAACCCATAACACAACTATTCATAAATTTCATACATTCAAAGAGCTTCATGGAAATTTATGCTGATATTCAAGAGTAATAGAATGAAATATTGTACAAAGTGCTACAAACAATGAACATTGAGAGTATCAGTATGATCGCCCTTTTATAATAATTTATTAGAATTTATTAATTATTTATTATTAATTATGTGCAAATTTTCACTATTTCTGTACAGTTATGGTTCTTATTATTCCAAAACTTTAGTTATGTGCAAATTTTCACCATTTCTGTACAGTTATGGTTCTTATTATTTTAAATTAATGCATAAAACATGACCATTTTTGTTTAATAAGAGACTAGAAACTACCCAAAGCAATAATTTAATGTCTGTTCTTGAACAGAGCGTTTTAAAACATATTTCTGGATTTAGTCTTTTGATCTGCCAAGATAGACAGAATGAAGAGGAAAAGATTGACAATATCCAGATACAGATTCAAGGCCGGCCCATCCATGTTACCAAGAATGAATAATGATATGGTTATAGTTATGAATCAACTTTCTCTATTCTGTAAACCTTATCAACAACCTCATTTATCTTGTTTTATTTCAAATAAATATTTGATATTGAGGCATATATGAGCAGGTTAAGATGCAGAATACTATAAGAATATCTACAATGTGATTGTTGGTGGCCATGGTCTGTCAAAATTCGGTGTATGACTTTTATTGCATCATCATTTTGACATGTAACCACTGAACAAACAGTTCTACGGAAGCCGGTTAGTGTCAGGTTGGAGTTCAGTTAATTGAACCGAGTATAATACTGGTTCTTTTACTGAACATAGTGAATAATCCACCGAATATAAAGAAACCGGGACCACTGAAAGTTATACATAATGCAGGGGCGGATCCAGGAATTTATCAGGGGGTGGTCACCTTTTGAAATCTTATTTTTTTTTTATTGGTATCATGAAAGTAGTTACAACTATAGAAGACAAAAGTTACACATTATTTATAAAATTGATTCCAATTTCATTTATCTTGGATGCCTGCGTGCAAACATGTCAACTATAACATCAAGTTCTAACTCTAAATTGTAATGCACGTGCATCAGTGCAAGTCCATTTAGTCGGTCCTGGCGCATTGTTGCACGTAAAAATGTTTTCAGTAACCCGAGCTCACCATTCGAACGCTCACATTCACAACTTGTTACACTCATTGTGCAAACAATTTTGAGAATTGCATATATATTGGGATAATCAAGTTTGTTTCATTTTTTAATGGTTTCAGCAGCTGACTTTGGCAATGTATCTGTGGTATGTTTCCAGAAATGCAACCACCTATCTACTTCCGAAGAAATTCCAAATGGACTAGGCAAGTCAGAGTGATAAAAATCAAGAAACGGTTTAATGTTCTCGAGTATTACATGAGCGTGTTGTTTCTAAATATACTGCAAATAATATTGAATCTACTGAACATAATGTCAAAAGTACTGAACATTATGAAAAATGCCCTGAATATAACGTCAGAAGTACGCGAAATAATTTAAATACCACTGCATATGATAATGAAACTACTGAACATAATAACCAAAGCACCGGACATTATGTCAAAACTACTGAACATAGATATTAAAAATCAACATCAGAAGACAGTCATGGCGTTCCATACAAAGCTACGCTTTTTATGGATGAAATACGGTAATTCGTTAAAGACTTGACTGTAAATGAACAAATGTATGATGTCGGGAAGGCATAAGCAACACGCGAGTTAGTAAAAGAAGTTCAATATACATAAATAGATTGAGAAAACTTAAATTAAATTAAGAATACAGAGTATTATATCAGAAATACTCTTGTATTATAGTTTTCTGAAAAACTAAAAGCGTTTTAACGTTTTGTTGTAATTTTGTTTTAATGGTCTACTGCCAGATTTAGATTTTAAAGTGAAAAACATTGTTCTTATATCGTCGGATTTAAAACAAAACATGATCGTTTGTTCATTTATAGTTCACAAGCTTAAAGTTTATGATTTTACTAAAGCGAATATTTATTTGTAACTTTAAGTTTAGTAACTTGCTTTAATTGAATAACATTTACTTATTTACAGAAACACCTGCTGTGTCCACTTCTACGAAGACGCCAAAAAAGAATGCATAGGTAAAAAAACATTACAGACATACAAAGTTTTTTTTTTGCATTATTTTTCTGCACTTTTTCTGTTCATTGAATTGAATGATATAAAAGCTTTGTAAATCCAATAAACAACAACCTTCAGATGTTAATGAGAAAATGGGATATACGTATCAATGAGACAATTCTTGTTCTTTACTCTCACCGATCATCAAGCTATAAAGAGCCCCAAAATGACTAGTACTAAAGTTGCTCTAATTTGTTATAAAACCAAATACTACGGAAGCCGATAAGGGTCATACAAAAAAAATTTATGTCGTAATTACGACATACCATGTCGTAATTTCGACATAACATGTCGTTAAAACGACATCGCTATGTCGTTATTTCGACATATCATGTCGTAATAACGACATCACTATGTCGTTTTAACGACATAGCTATGTCGTAATTACGACATCGCTATATATAAAATAATATGTATTATGATTGGCAAGAGACTAAATGACACAGAAATTAACAACAATGGGTCATTATAATGCCCCTAATAATTAGAAAAGCCCCCGCATAGTCACCTATAAAAGAGGGAGGAAAGATACCAGAGGGAGAGTCCCCGAAATTCTGTGTGGCAGACAGTGTTATTATTTAATTATTAGCTCCCTTGGTAAAACTCCAAATTTCATATTTAATGTAATTTATTGTTAAATAATTTACATGAAGCTTATGGGGTATATATTTGTTAATTGCATAGCTTTTGCTATTTGAATTCATTGGTTAAAGATTTCTATTTATATTGTAAAGTTTGATGTTTGCATCGTTGTAAAATCTTTGGATACCTTCAGTAAGAAATTTATATATATTTTATAGATTTCCTCCGTGATCAGTTCATTCCAATATCATGCAAAATATTTAACAAATGAATAAAGATAAACATTTTGACAAGTAGAAAGAATGAGATGTGAAATATATAGAGAACTGAAAAAGTACGACCAAAGCAAGACATTAATCTATCTCCGTATTAAAAAGCACTGAGGGTAAATTGAAGTATTGTTTGGTCTTTTTCTACTTTCAAACGTTGAGCACGATGTTCCTACAACCCCTAGGATTTAAAACAGAATCTTCGCAATAACGTCCGCAAAACAAAATAAAAATGTTAGAAAACACGAACCAATATTAAAACAAATTCAATATATGTTTTGAATTATGTTTTTTCAGCTCCTGATCATATCCTAAGTAATATCTAGTATATTTGAGGATAGACAGCTATGTGAAAAAAAACCCAGATGTCCAACGTTACATTTATGAAAACTGTTTTAACTCTTATGTATAGTGATCCTATTTCTTATTCTCTGATCTTCTTGATTCTTGGCAGGAACAACGACATTTGTCGATTCTTTGTGGCGTTAAAGCCGTTATTTTACCAAATTTCATTTGACTCGTTGACTGCATATTAAGCTGGAATAAGAACAATGTCCGACGTTTTTCGTTAACTCCACGACTGAAAGTAGATATAGCAGAAATTGAATTAAAAGAGTAAGACGATTATTATAATATCTAACAAAAGTACAAATATTTGCCTCATGTGAGTTCAAATATTGCTGATTCAATAAAATCTTCTCTACACAGTCGTTTTTCAAACGGTAGTCATTTTGTCCAAGTTGATATTTCATTTTTCAAAGCAGTTAACGCGTATTTTTTTATAATTGATCAAAACAAAAGTAAGATTCACGAAGAGTAAAAAATGCCAAGATTCTTTTCTTATTAACTGCATATTTGGGCCTTAAAGGAATAAAATGCTTCCATACATTACAAAACGGTAGCCAATTTGTTCAAATGTCTAAAATCCTAAAGACGCTAATTGCCGACGTTACATGTGCTAGAGTTTCAATCAAATGTTCATGATAATTAAAACAAATCGTGTTATGAAATTTGGAAAAAGCGGTTAATGATTGCTGCCGAAAAAAAGAAAAGTGCATGTTGCAAAGACTCCGCCCGGGAACATAGGTTCGACACAGGTTAAATTTTACAATTTTTATTAATCGTGTATATATATAGCTTTAAACGAGTAATTTAAAAGAATTTGGAAATGGGGAAAAAGTTCCATTACATGACGCAAAGACAAAGACACCAAGACAGTCCTCTAAATGTAAAATGCGAATTGAAATTTATGTTACGGAAGTACTCCGAAATAGATCATTTAAAGTCGTAAGCTAATTAAGGTGCAATCACCAACATTAAAAGACTTAATACCAGTTCACGGATGGTTTACTTCGCGATTTGTCCTGCTATTCATGTTATAAATGTCGTAATGAAAGTATTTCCTGTACTAGCGAAGCCGGAACTTTTCGTCAATATAAACTTGTGCATGAAACGGAGGTAATTGAAAGACGAATCCCAAACAGCGACGAAAACCGTTTCATCGAATTAATAGAACCCGGGATTATATTTGCCGTTTTCGCGGACGATCCAGAAGTAGATTACTATATTTCAAAATGTATATATCTGAAGCTGACTTGGGGAATAATTCTCAAGCTAAGGTTCCAGTAATTGAAGGGTGTTTTTGACAGCATATGTGCCAGGGAAAATACAATTTTATTCAAATTTAACCAAGGGTAAAAATTTTCAATTCACTTGCAGAGTGTCAGATTTACTTGTATTGGGGTTGAATTAAGATGTAGAAAATTTACAATGACAGATGATAGCACAGTGGATGATATGCAACTTGAAAGTTAAACATCCTATGATAATTTTTTTTAATGGAAAACCGTATACATGTACTTCCGTCCCATTATTCCTTCATACATTACTTGCGACAGTTTTTAGTTGAAATAGCTTAAAGGGTAAACATTATTTAATCAATTTCCAAAACTCGAGGTAATTTTTGATAAAATGACATCACAAAACGAACAGAACCAGAATCAACTAACAATATAAAAAAACGAATAAACTTGCAAAAAATAATCGAAGTCAAAATCCCTCTTCGACACCGCACTTTAAGTGTAACGTGTTGTAGGAACATCGTGCCCAACGTTTGAAAGTAGAAATAGAGCATTCAATACTTCAATTCACCCTTATTACAAGATGCTATGTAGTTTGCGCTTATTTCACTAGTAGCACGATTTCAGTCTGAAACGGTCATTTTGGTCTGATCACATCTTGATTGACTGGATTTACCGCTAGAGAAATTTGTCAAGATATTTAAGGTCGTTAAGTCGCCGTTCAGATCGATAGCCTCATTAGGTAAATCAGTTCGTTAAGACATGTCAAGACGGAAAAGACTGAATCGTCTAGCGGGTTGTTTAGACCCGTTAAGACCGTGTCAGACCAAAACAGACCATGGATACAAAATTACGTTCAAAATGTTCAGACCCTGTTTAGATCCGTTCAGTATACCGGTTTGATAACACGAGTTGCGCCCTTCTACTCGATAATGCATTTTAGATTAATATGTATATATGTTTTTTTAATATTAGGATTTGTTTGAAGTATATTTGGATTAATTAAAAAAAAAATGAAATCTTCTGTTGATTCTTTATTTCTTTTCTTGTTTTGTCGAGGAACTAATAAATTATTCGTCTATATATGTTGTTTATTTTTTAATAAATGTTAGTTTATATAAATATATATTGGTAATTAAATGCAAGGACGTATGTTAATTGTATACACACCAGAATGTATGCCATCAACCTTAAAATGTTGTGAACACCGGTGAAAATGTTTTTCGTATTTGAAGATTAGTAACGGAAAATCCTAAACGTAACCTAAAAAAGTTAAGGATCCACAGAAATGCAGCGGAGGCAAATTAACACATGCATATTTTTGTTTTATGTATGACATTTGCTTTAATTCGTTTTCTGTTGATATATGTCCTAGTTCACCGTTGAAGCTGTTGCTTTTTGTTTGCATGTTTATTTTTTTAGTGCGATTTACTCTATTTAAGTTGGAAAAAAATATTCCCGACATCCGGAAATTAGAAAAAAGACTTCTCGGATCCCGAAACCTGATCAGCATACTGCATTCATTCAGTCTCTGTCGGGACGGTGTTAAAGTATCACCGTATAGAAATTTTCATTCAAACAATTTATCCTTATAATATTTATTTTCTAATCCATATTATAGGTATATATTGTACTTAGTATATCATGTATATATATACATATGGCGTTAACTTCAAAATCTGTTTTAGTTAAAATGGTCAAGTTCGGTGGCACGTGCTAGTAATCAACCGGGTCAACAGGTCACAAAATCAATGATCCGTAACGAAAGAAAGTACATGCCTATTATATATTACAATTACTCTAATCATCATTCTTAATAGAAAGGTACCGTAGGGCTAAACGTTAATAAAGAATTAGTGCATTTGTGTATACGCGTATTAGTGATGTCTGGTCGTCAGTTTTTAATATACATGCTTATGTTTTCAAGTTTTTAAATTGAGCAAAAAAACATGAACTGTTCGGAAGTTTGTTAAGTATTCAAAAGAAACTTTTCGCTTCTCTACTTATATAGTTTAGAGAGTATTCCTTTAAATTGTGTCAGTTAAATAAAGTAGTGTGTATTTGTATTCTATTTATTTTGCTAATTGTATCATTATAATATACGTTTTGTATTTCACTACTATATGTACTATAAGTTGTAGTGTGATTGATTGTTGGTTGTTTAAAGTCCAGTGGCAAATATTTCATGCATTTTCAGGACCAGCTGTAAGTTAAAGACAGATATGGAAATCACCGGTGTTGTTTTCACGTGTTATAATAGATAAAAGAAAAATTAATTTCTAAAATATCGAAACATAAAGGAGGCAAGGCGCATGGATTAACACTATGTCCAGAAATTTTTCAAAATATTATCTATTTTACTTTATTAGACATAAACATAAACAAACAAAAAACAGGTGACACTCAACGACTCGGTGCATTACGTTGGCGCGCATTACCATTACGTTAGCGCGCAGCTTTTGCTTACATTTGCACGCATTTTTTTGACAGGTAAACTCAGGTAAAATACAGGTAATAATACTTATTTATTTATCAATTTGTTTAATTATTTACAAATATCAGTACCCCTTTCGATAGTTAAAGTAAGGTACACCTATTTTGCAAGAATTAAAACTATCTTTTAAGGGAAAATACTGGAAAAAGTACTTATTTATTTATTAAATGACCTTTTTTTTATTGTGTTCAATTATCTAAAAGTATTAGTACTCCACATGTTAGTATAAGTCTCATAAGACATGGAAACAAAGAGATAAAGCCGCACATTTTTTCTTCGATTTTTAGATACGATCAACAAGATAAAGGTGTATGCAAAATTTTAAGACAATCTGTGTTATAGCCCATTTATTGTTACTTGACCTTAAGCTATAACGGAGTTTATACTTCGTTTTTAGAATTCAGTATGCACAATGTATGATTTAATTTAACAAACTATTTTCGAAATTAATAATTGATAGTCATATCCGTTATGAAAATCCAAAAAAAATATAGTCATTTATAATTTAATATAATTTTTATTTATATTTTACCTGAGATTACCGGTAAAATGAATGCGCGCAAATATAATCAAAAGCTGCGCGCAAACGTAAAACATTTTAATCCCCAAATGCGCGCAAACGAAGTGCGCCCCAACAACTTCACAGGTAAACGGGAAAGCGGCAGGCGGCCTAATAGACGCCTATTAAACACCGAATATTGATGTGTAGCATATATGCCTTTGCGGTCCGTGTAACACTTATCAATTCAAAGTTTTAAAATTTTAGATTTTTTGAATATTGATCAAAGTTTTAAAATATAAAAATTTCAAATTGTGTTAAAGTTTTGAAATTTTGAAATTTTAACCAAATTATTAAAATATCAAAATTCTAAATATCGTTTATAAATTTGATAGTTTAGGAATTTGATCAAACTTTTAAAATACTAAAACTAACGTGCAATTTTGATTATTCAACTTTTTGAAAGTTTTATTTTTTTAAATTTTTGATTAAAATATCAAAATTAGAAAAGGGGCGAAAAGAGAGGTACTAGGACCAGTAACACTGATGTAAACACGGCTCTGATAAATATCATTTTTAGTTATAGATAAATAGCACGAAATATATCAAATCAAACCCAAGCCTTGAAGGTATTCATAACAAATATGTGATAAATTATAATTATTGTACATCACCCACCAGTGGCTATATAAATAGGTACATCATCTGATTGTAACAAGCTGCGGTATCTAAAGAGCTACGATACCGCAGCTACATTGTAACATACATGTGAAGATTGGTTGTTTATGAGTTATTAAAAATCCAGTGACAAATATTTCACGCAAATTTTAGGACGTGACAGTTATCAATACATTATTAAACATACAATACATATGAATATGTAGGGTTACTCCATCAGGGGGTTAGGTCTGGTAATAGGCCACCCCCACAACCAAACCATTGAGAACACACACAATGTTTTAGGCAATAAACAGGTGTGTATCCAGCCCTTTTTAAAAGGGGGGATTTAAACCATAGTTTATATGTACCTTTTTCAAATCATGCATTGATCTTCCAAAAAAGGGGGGGGGGTCCAATCACAGGAACAATTATTTACAAGCCCAAATTCTTACTTAGCCTTTGAACAAGTTATTGTGCAAGAATGTTGTGTATTAGAACATCGATTCATACCTGTATGCACAAATGTAACAAATGTAAACATTTTCCCTTCAACTCAACTGTCTAAACTCTTGGCCGGATCAAATTGACAATGATTATTCTCATGTCTGATAGGCATGTTTTAAAATATTATTCATTTCTTCTCACCAATTGTAATTTCCAGCTCAGCTTATATTGTGCTGTAGTGTCCATCTACCATGTCAACGACTTTTTGTGTAAAATAAATTTGCCATTTGAAGATGCCGACATGCGACAAGTAAAGAGGGTACGGTAACGTTAAATCGTTTACGGGCGTATTTTCCGTTTTTAATCAAACTTGTCAGATTTTATTAATTATCGTCGGAAAATGTCCCTAATGGATATAGTAATTCAAATTAAACCAGCTTTGCTATGCTGTATTCATGTAATATATACAATCTGATCTTTAAAATACTCAGTCAGGTACACTGCCCTTTTTCTGCTATAATATTCAAACTTTATCTTTTAACAAAGTCTTCTGGGTATGTAATATTTTTTTATAAGGCTTTCGAATTATAGACAAATTAAAAAATAAGGATGGAAAGTCAAACGCATGAGTCTGGCAAAAATGAACGGACAATGGCATGACAGTAAACGGAAAACGAGGAAAGACATAGATTCTAGTTATATATATATATTTTTTCCCTGCCTCAAATTTACTCAAATGCAATTTATATAGCCAACATTAAAAGTTAAACGAGAATGCATTCATTTACAATATTAAAAATAGTTACATCTTAAATTTAATGAAACATAATTATTAAGATCACGCGTTTTCAAGTGTTCATGGCCGACATCCGTAATTATTTAATAAGGGTGTAAAAATGATCTATTGCGTCAACATGACACATTTTTCACCACTTACGACAGTCTGTAATTGCAAAAAACATGTATTGTATTCACTTGTAAACCTTTAATATAAAGGTTCGGGTGCTTACATTCAATGAATAAATGTTATTTCGGCAATCTGTTGATTTTTTTTAGTCAATTCGCGGCGGTTTGTTAAGCAGTATGACTTTGATCTACTTTTTAAAATATAAAAAAACATGTTAATTAGGATGTAGTAAGTATTTGATCAAATTGAATATTTTTTTTATTTAATTAACATGATTAAAGGGACGTGGTAGACTTTCAGTTAACATAAACCGTCTTCTTTCTAATTTTTATTTTATTTTTAAAAGGGGAGCAACCCCTGATAAACAATGGGAAAGTTTCACTCGTTTTGTGTCCAAATGATTAAAATCTGAACACGACTGGACACGGTCTGACAACATCTTGACGTAACTTTGTATCCATGGTCTGTTTTGGTCTGACATGGTCTTAACGGGTCTAAACAACCCGCTAGACGATTCAGTCTTTTCCGTCTTGACACTCCTTAACGAACTGATTTACATGATGAGGCTATCGATCTGAACGGCGACTTAACGACCTTAAATATCTTGACGAATTTCTCTAGCGGTAAATCCAGTCAATCAAGATGTGATCAGACCAAAATGACCGTTTCAGACTGAAATCGGGCTACTAGTGTTTATAAGGAAATAGGATGCTTGACTTGCAAAACCAGTCCCCATAACAATCCACTGAATATTCTTCCAACTATTAGAAGTTTAATACACCCTTATCTGGCTGTACAGCACTTTTAGTATTAATCCTGATGTTTAAAGTTTTGGTTTAGTTAAATTGTTTTTTCTAATTTACATTGTTATTGAAAAGGACATCAAATGGAAGTCTTTAACGACCTTGACTGGCTATACAGCCCTTGCACGGTCGGCCATTTTTTTGAAATGGAATGGAATCTATAAAATATATAAGTTTCTCACTGAATGTATTCAAAGAAGGTAACCTAAGATTTTGCGACGATGCAAATATTAAACTTTACAATATAAATAGAAATCTTTAACCAATGAATTCAAATAGCAAAAACTATGCATTTAACAAATATATACTTATTAAGCTTCGTGTAAATTATTTAACAATAAAATGCATTAAATATGAAATTTGGAGTTTTACCAAGGGAGATAATAATTAAATAATAACACTGTCTGCCATACAGCATTTCGGGACTCTCCCTCTGGTACAATGTATCTTTCCTCCCTCTTTTATACGTGACTATGCGGGGGCTTTTCTAATTATTTGGGGCATAGTGATGACCTATAGTTGGTAATTTCTGTGTCATTTAGTCTCATGCCAATCATGATTACATATGCTTTTATATATATATAGCGATGTCGTTATTACGACATAGCTATGTCGTTAAAACGACATAGTGATGTCGTTATTACGACATAGCGATGTCGTTTTAACGACATGTTATGTCGAAATTACCACATAGCGATGTCGTAATAACGACATGTTATGTCGAAATTACGACATGGTATGTCGTAATTACGACATAAAATATTTTTTTGAATGGCCCTTATCGGCTTCCGTAAAATACCAATGTTATTCCAAACGTCATATTCATATTCTAACAACGATCTTTCAACAATCTAGTTCAGCAGTTCTTACATTAGTTATATTTATTAAAAAAAATTAATTAGATATCCTATAATAAGTTAGATATGAAAGATACGGTTAACAAAGGGGTTAAATATGGTATAACATTTTGACCCCAACCTAAGTTATAAGTATGATATAAGATGGAACTAAACTATTTTTCACTGATTTGTTTATTTGTTCAGATCTTTTTCGCAACTGGGAAGTTGAAAAAAAATCATAAAATAAAGTGTTTGAACAGATTCGCTACTTCGTCAGAACGTCACATGCACAAAAAATATTAAAAATGTTGGGACGTTGCCATGTCGTTATCACATCGTTATTTTATGGCACGTTAAGGGCATATGATACAGTTGCAGGGGAGGAAATCACGTTGCTAACGTAAAATGTAATTTTCGCGACATCAAACTGCGACATACCGGGAAAAGATGCATTTCGACTTTTTCTTTTATGATTTTAAGTGATTAAGCTTTGAGAAGTAAACATCGACCATTTTTTAATAGCATTATATAGCTTTGATTGCGTTTGTCGATTATTTGTACCAATTTTAACAAAAAGGTGAACGATGATTGTTTTTTTTTTTAAATTTGATTAATATCAGTAAAATAACGTTTTGTTTCTTCAATCCGGAAACTTTGTTAAAAATTATTTATTTTGAAACAACGTTTGTTGTAAGTTGTACATATTAATAGCATATTAATGTTAATACGATTTTCATAATGTATTTTTTTTTTTTACAAAAATCCGCTTGAAGCCTGTTGAAATTTAAAAAAAAAAAGCTATGTATGTTCACCCAATCATGTCTCTGAGGGAATGCCTAAAATTTCGCCCCCTTTCATCTCCCAAAGTAGCACATGAAGGTATGATTTTTATTACTTATTTAAATTGCCAAGGTAAAAAAAGGTTGTATGCAAATTGTCGTTAAAAATCATCGTTTGGTCGAATGTGTATGCCTTAATACTACCTTCAACCAACGTCGTGAATACGTCGTTTGTTTGCTGATCAAATGTTATTTTTAAATTCTCAATGTAAAAAACAAGGTATTGAAATGTCAAAAAGGTCTCTAATTGTATAAAATAGTGTATTGATGTGCACATACATACTATGAACAACAATTCACATCATCACAAATAATAATTTTTACATATATATTTTAATTGAATACATAATGTATTGTGCTGTTTGCATACTAGTATATGCTTGGTCAATATCCTTAAGCTACAATAGCATTGTGTACCCCGACAAGAAATACAATGTTTATATATATATATTGTTCATTTGACTTCTATATATTTGCATTTTTATAAATTATTTTTTCCCTATATATACTCTGACTACTAATTAATTTCATGATTTTTGGTCATTAATGAAAAACGTTTTCCCATTAGGTCTATGATAATTTAATTTTTGAAGTGTTGATAACCTGACGATGCAAGTATAAGTAGTGTAACGGCCTTCCAATCAGGGGCCGGTAACAAGAAATTTTATTAAGAGAGGTCGTAAGTATTGAATTAAGCGGAAGATAAGATAATTGTAAGATCATTCAAAGAGTGTAAATCAAAGCTCCCTCAGGTTGTTCGTAGATCGCTTTTATTTCTCCCTTAAGTTGCATCGTAATAGTTTTCAAGTTACGAGTTCTTAATAATTTTCTGGTGTCTCCGTTTTTGGTTCCACGCAAAGAAATTAGAATCACCTTAAATGAATCATAGAAACGTTTTAATGAACGATTAAATGCGCATAACAATCAACTACCCATTTAACATAAGGAACACAATTCTGGCCGCAGACCCAATCGTAACTACTCGGCCATTCTCGCTATGCAGTACAATTTCTTTGTGCAACCAGAAAGGCCGAGTAGTTCCGATTAGCCGCAGACCACCATTATTATTCCGGCTCTGTTTTGATAAAAGTAAAATTGAATTAAAAAATTTGCACCAATTTATTTTAACTGCTTATAGAACATTATTATTTTAATAAAAATATGCTCGTCTCAGGACAATCCTATTGAGGGCCCTATAATTCACCAGGCCAATGGTAGAATTTGAATCGAGTATAAATGACGAGTCTCAAATGACGTAGGCTTATTGTTCTCTCCTATCGTTCATTTCGGTCAAATCACTACTAGAATGGTTTACTTTTATAATTTGTAGTTTGGATGGAGAGTTGTCTCATTGGCACTCATACCACATCTTCTGGTAAATTTTTCACTTTAAACCATACTTTTTTCACGTTTAAAAAGCCTTCTTTATACATAAAATCAAATCACAAAAAGTACTTAACTCCGAGGAAAATTCAAAACGGAAATTAAGTCCTTTACCAAATGGCAAAATCAAATTGTTAAACACATCAAACGAATGGACGACACTTGTTCTATTCCTGACTTGTTACAGGCATTTTCAAAGTGTAAAAAATGATGGATTGAACCTGGTTTAAAGAGCTGAACCTCTCATTTTATGACAGTTTTGTCAAATTCCATGATATTGATAACGATGCGTGAACAAAAAAGACACAATAGGCAAACATGTAAAAAAAACCCAGGTACTAGTATACAACAACAACACCCAACCCTCTAAAAACTGAAGATGATTTTAGATGATTCGAAAAGGTAAGCAAATCCCGCTCCACGTGTGGCGCCCATCGTGTTGCTCATTATATTACAAAGCCGGTAAATAATTGGTCAACCAACTCATGATGGCTTCCGTAAAATTTAAGAAGTGGTGATTTAAATTTCACCATTTGGAACTCTTGGTTTAAAATTGAAAAAGGTCATTTATATTTAACACTTCTCTCAACAAGCCAAAATTGTAAAGCCTCGATCACACCTTACCGGATAGCTCGAACGGACGCCTAACGGATAAAAAAAGTTATCCGTTGACAAAATTGTTATCCGTTAGGAGTCCGTTGGTGTACTATCGCACATGTAACGAATGCCTAACGGACACACAACGGACATTGAACGTACGTGAAACGGATACGTACCGGACAGAACGGACGTCGATCGTACATCCAACGGACGAGTACCGGATAAAACGGACACCTAACGGAAGCGTAACGGATAAAACGGATGAACAAAATATTCTGATAATTAAAGGCAATAAACCATGAGAAATTTCAATTGGCATTTGTCCGTTTTACATCCGGTAGGCATCCATTTTATCCGTTATCCTTCCGTTTAAGTCTGTTTCACATCCGTTTTATCCGTTAGGCGTCCGTCAGGCGTTCGGTAGACGTCCGTTGGTGAATTTGTCTACCGGATCTCCAACGGATGCATAATGGACACGTAACGGATACAAAACGGACGAGTACCGTACAAAACGGACGCCTAACGGACGTTCAACCGACATTTTATCCGTTGGACGTCCGTTCAAAGTTTTGAACATGCTCAAAATTTTCCACCGGACAGAACGGACGTCAACGGATGAAACGGACGCTTAACGGAATGATTTTGTGTTACCGGAATTAGTAAGAATGCTTTAAGGTAGACGTAAGAATCGTTCTTAAATCATGCACTTTTTCAAAACATTAAGGGCTGACAATCATTCTAAGATAGGTCTAAGATAGGGTCTTGTTACATTCTTAAGTCTTAAGACGCCCTTTAGGCGTTCGTAAGACATACGAATGCTACTTGGTACCGACCCCAGAACAAAAACGCCTACAGTTAATAATCATGGATGGGAACTTGACCGATTTGAGATAAAGGGATGAAATTCTTGGACCTTTTGTTCTGTGGCTTGGTTTTCGAAAGTATCTTATGACTAAGACATGTCTTATGATGGTCTTAGGACATGTCATAATCGTATTTTATGTTTTCGAAAGTGTCACAAGTTACGATTTGTCATAACTTTTGTCGTCAACTTAAGACCCTTCGCGACATGACTTATGATGGTCTTATGATTGTATAATATCGTGTTAATTGCAATAAAAGTATTTGTTGTGTTTCTCAGTTATCTAAATAGTTAAGATCTTATTATTCTCAACTACATGAGTTAAAATTTGAATCTGCGACATATAATTTGGAATTCTTTTCTAACTCCTAGTTTTGTATAATAAATATTCATATTATTTTGTTCCTAGTGTATTTTATAGTACAAATGTACTGTATTAACGTATGTGCACGGGCATTAAGAGGGTACTTAATGTACCGAATCTAAAAAAATATTCACAGTTAAGTGCCAGTCAGGCAGGGGTGAAAACATGACCAAAAAACCTACCCAATTTGACATTGATTTCAGTTTATAATATGTAGTTATGCAGAAAAATAACATTCATTTCCATTTTCTGTTCTGGTAATAGAAGATACAATTTGGTTGAAATGCACTAGAAATTAACGAATAAGGGGAGATAACTCTGTAATTTGCTATCATTCTAACCAATTTTCTAACCAAGTTATTTGATATTACCAGACACACACAAACGAAAGAATAATACTTTTTAACTCAGGATGATGGTTAGTATTAAATAGCATGATTAGCTCGGTGGGTTTATTCTAATCATGTTTTAATTTTAACCTAAATTGCCTAATTCTTACAAAGACTGGCACTTAAATGACAATATAAAAAAGAAGATGTGGTATGATTGCCAATGAGACAACTATCCACAAAAGACCAAAATGACACAGACATTATCAACTATAGGTCACTGTACAGCCTTCAACAATGAGCAAAGCCAATAGCGCATAGTCAGCTATAAAAGGACCCGATAAGACAATGTAAAACAATTCAAACGAGAAAACTAACGGCCTTATTTATGTAAAAAAATAAACAAAAACAAAATATGTAACACATAAACAAACGACAACCAATGAATTAACAGGCTCCTGACTTGGGACAGGCACATAGATAAATAATGTGGCGGGGTTAAACATGTTAGCTGGAACCCCTAACCTGGGACAGTTGTATAACAGTACAACATAAGAACGAACTATAAAAATCAGTTGAAAAAGGCTTACCTCATCAAATGGACAAAATACAAGTGGACGTGGCCGGGTACTTATACATCCCGACACAAATAATAGATCTGAGAGTACTCATGTATGATAATACACGAAAGCGAAGTTCAAGATTTATTATATATTACAAACTAATTCTAAACAAATTATCAACTCATATTTCAAGTCCTTTTGGTTTAAAATTTTATGTCCATTACAATGAAAAAAATAAAATATTCGTAAATATTATAAATGGTAACAATTAATATGTTCATACTTTTTATTTTTATTTTTATTTTTATATTTATTACTTTTAAATCATTATTAAAAAAAAAAAAATGTTCACTTATGACAGTCGTAAGAGTATCATAGCTATGATTCTCTTCAGACAGTTTTGATTTACATCCAATAACATATCTTATGATAGTCATAAGATGATCATAGAATATGTCCTTAGATATATCTTATGACATATCTTATGATACTTTCGAAAACCAGGCCCCCCTGCCTTTTATTCGACAACGCGTTTTCAATCACGTTTTCCAATAAGAAAAACGGTAGATGTCACGTGACAAGGATTTTTTGTCGAGTTCTCCCTTGGCCAGCATTATCACCGGATCTCTCTCCCATTAAACGTTTATGGTAACAGCTTGGCAGACGTGTTCGAGAACGCTACAAGATTTGTGTATGGCTCTCATACAGGAGTGGAACAATATTTCCCAAGCCGACATTATGACTTTGATTGGATCTTTGCGTCGTTTGTGTGAAGCTGTGGTAGCTGCGAGAGGCAGTCAATACTCGCTAATCAAATTCCGCAAACTGAAATTCCGTATATTGACTTTAATCTGTCCGTATCGGTCCAGGAACTGTCTGGAACGTCATTTATTGTTACGTTGCCACGGAGAACATTAAAGAAAACCTATGTTATCTATTTGCTATTGTTTTCTATTAAACGGTGAAATATCACCTTAGAATAAAGCGTTGTATCGTTTCTTTTCATCCCTGTTTAATATCTGATATCCGGTACAGGGAAGGTACAATCAGTGTTCTATACCTATTCTTCCCCTTTGTCAATTTTTCCGGGGGGAAAACTGGATCGATTCAATGCCCCCCCTCCCCCGGGAAAATGGCATGATTCAATTTCCCCCCTCAGCCTCAGTCTGATGGGGGGGACCAGAATCAGGCCTATTTCCCCCCTAATAGCACGATAAGCTTATTGACCCCCTCGTAATATAACGTCGGCGACGTCAGACAGGTTGTTCTTTAATAACGAAATAAGTACGCTACGGTTCATTTGTAAAAACAGTACACAGAGACAGACATTCACTGCGAAAATATGTATATTTAATATGGTTGTGAAACGACAGTTTTTCAACAGGAGATAATTAAGACTATTTAATTTTGACGCTTTACTTGCATCATTGAAATATAAGTTTACTCGTCACATTGTAGCCTGTTGTCAGAAAAACTGAATTTGCAGCGTGAATTGTTGTTGTTAAAAATGTTCCTTTGGTGATAATAAACCCAACGAAAACTGTTTGAAATTTCAAAACATGAGGCTATATAACACCGGCAGACACAGACAAAGTGAATTTATGTTTATATGTTTGTTATTTTTTATGAAGTTGAAGAATATCAGGAACGCATATATTTATATTCGATTGTAGAATGTAATAATTTCGACAACCGTTTGGTATGTACATATAGGAAGATGTTGTGTGAGTGCCAAGCCGAACAACTATTTATAAAAGTAAATCATCATAGGTCAATGTACGGCCTTCAACACGGAGCTTGTATATATACAGGGGAAGTTATGATGTTTCTAATGTGAAATGTTATTTTTCACGACGTTTTCTTAATTAACTACAATATATTTAGTAAATATGCATTTTTCAAATGATTTTATCCATTAGCTAAACGGTTAGTAGTAAGTAAACGAGTACATGGACACATTTTCAAAGCAATGACTTTTGGATGTACTGTGTATGGAGATCTTTTTTCAAAATTTTATGAGCAAATCACCGAAAAGTAAAAAAGCCAATACCCCAAATGTTTGTTGCAAAAACGCTTTTCTGTTCATATTTTTAATCAAAAAAATGTTGTGTGTCTGTCAAAAGTGTTGAAATTTCAACGAAATATAATTTCTTATATTTGATGTATTTACCTCGTTTTAAGTTAGTTACCCGGATTTGTTTTTTCCTCAATCGAGTTATGAATTTCGAGCAGCGGTATACTATTGTTGCCTTTATTTGATTAAAAGTCTTCAATTTCGACCACAGTCATCTCTTGAGATAGCAGATGAATTTTTGTTTTATTTCAAAGAAGGCCATGCTTGACCTATTTTAAAATGATTTTGGCCTACTCATTGTCTATGTACAATGTATTCATTCAAAATCAGTTATATATATTATCTATGCAAAAAGAAAATATCTTCCACTTATTTATTTTTTGAATTGTTATGCTTTCTTAAGGAAATGTTATGGAAGAAGGAGACAAACTAATAAAATCCTAAAAACCACACATCTGTTGTGGTGTTTCAAACGTTGCAATATCAATATTAACAGTCAGTTCTAATATGACGTGCTTCTTTCGCTTTGTGAATAAACCCATGCCCTAAATCCAAAAAAAGTTTGCAATAGAAAAACCTTGCAGTTGAGTTACTATCAATGGACAAAAACATGCTACATTTGAGAAAAAGTACTGTTAAGATTTTACCGTCGCCATATTGGGATAGTCGTAATTCCAGTTACGATCATCTCTTTAATACCAGTGCTATATGGATGAATAGAGTTTTGTTCTTAGCTTATATTTAATCTACTACCACTGATAATACCTAACCCAATAGCAAACGATATCTAGTACCACGGGAAGTAATAGCCATCCCACGAGGACGCGGTGTGTCAGTGTAAAATCACACCGATGGCCGGAGGCCAAAGGGTGATCTAACACTGATACACCAAGTCCGAATGGGAAAACTACTTTACATTCAAGCTGTATTAGATAAGACGAAAAACCATTTACAAATCATAAAATCTAGTTTAGAACGCCACACAACCATTATTATGTACTTTATATATAACTATATAATGTATACCCTTTTTGACCCCCGAACACGATGATGAAATATGAAACGATGTCAACTCCACCCACTGGAAAATCGACCCACACTATATCGCCACTTTATAAAAAAATTGCCCCACTTTTGAAAAAGTGTAAAATCAAATTGAACATTCAGTCTAACAACTCACTTGTTGTGGGTTGATATGCAAAAGGTCTTGAGTTCGAATCCTAGCATAGACCCTGGATTTTTTCAACATAAATTCGGTAGATAGTCTTTTCCGTATAATTAATTATAAGTTTAATAGTGGATTTGATATTCCCGCTGAAATGTTACAGAACAAAGGAAAGCATGCTAAAAAAAGGAAGAAAAACTCCAGCTGCGGTAATCTGGTAAGGGTAATCCAGCTCAGATCACCAATGGTAGAACAAAGGAGCTGGGATGTAAAGTGTGTTACAATGGTCGAGGAATATGAAGTACTCGGAAAGAACAACCGGGTGCCTCATTAGAAATGAACAGACTAAAGAGATATCGTCAGATAGATCAAAGCCGGGCACCGTTTTTACAAACCGAATCTTCGAAGTACCCATTCTATTTTATACTCCGGTCTAGGTTCAAGATTAAGCTGACGATGAAACGCAAATTCCGAATTTCAATAGAAATCTTTTGTATTACATTATGATTTCAGAATTTTAATCATGCAATGACAACGACACAGATGTGTAACATTGTTGGGCAGATAAAAACATGAATTGTATACATACCTGACGGTTTCTTTTTTCATCAAATTATAAACTTTTGATATAAAAAATGGTTGATTTTGTATATATCTATTGATGATTTAAAAAAAATGCATTTTAGAATGCGACTTAGGATATACTTCGGAAAATGGTGCAACGTGTCATAAATGTCCACAGACATTCTACGGATTCCACTGTGCTCACATATGCAGTTGTAATGAAGATCAAATGTGAGTAATAAGACAAACTCGTAACTTCAAAGGGAGAAAGTGTATTTCTCTGTTTTGAAAATATGCTGACAACATTATAAAAGATAAGAAAGAAGATATCACACGTAATAAAATTTATTCATAACTTTCTCTTTGGGATTTATAGACCACCTATACAAGCTAATGATAAAATATGCTGCCAATGAGACAGCTATCCGCCAGAAATTAATTGAATGCAAGTTTGCAAGGAAACTTATATGTATGCGTGGATTCCTGTTATAATATGTATGATTTTTTTTTTAGAAAGTTTTGATATTGTATAACGAAATGTAAATTCACAAAAATTCTGAACTCCGAGTCAAATTCAAAACGGTTAGTCCCGAATCAAATGGCAAACTCAAAAGCTTAAACGAATCAAACGAAAACAACTGTAATATTCCTGGCTTGGTACAAACATTTGCTTATGTAGAAAATGGGGGAATGAACCTAGTTTTATAGATAGCTAAACCTCTCACTTGTATAACAGTCGCACCAAATTCCATTATATAACTCTTATATTGACGATGTGTGAGCAAAAAAAAAACAGACATAAAAGGTAAAAATGTTAGAATAGGGGTACATGAGTTAACATTGTGGTATAATCTCAATCACTATAAAACAAATAGGTATATAAAGAAGAAGCACAAGAAGGCATATAGACAAAGCACATTAGCAAAAGTGCATAACAAGAATACAAAAAAATTACAATGAAACAATAAAACAATGACGGGATGTATAAGTACAGAGCCAAGCCATATGTTTCAAAGAACATAAAAGATAATAAAAAGCCATACAGACAAAGCACATTAGCTTAAACGAAAGACAAGAATAAAAAAATTGTCAGAGAACAATAACACAATGTATAAGTATAGAGACACGTCAAATGGATATAACCAAAAACAAGTTAAACACTAAAAGTAATGTTCATAAAGACAAATGAAAAGAATACTATAACACGTTATTAAGAAGATACACAACGTCAGTACCCTGAATCTATACTTCAAGACCGTCGTGTATTTTTTGTGAAGTTGATACGGAATATTTATGAACAAAGTACTTGTACCTTTTTGCTTATTTTGGCGGATTAATGAAAATTGCGAAACAAATTCCATGATAAGATATTTAGATCCTCCTTGAATTTCAACGTGACGTCTCTTTTCAAGACCGCAGCCATACAAATAAAAATCAGCATATATCACTTTAATCAGATCAAATGGGGGAACTTTTGTAAAAGTATGTCGGTATAGAACATATTCACGTTGCATTAAAAGAGGGACGAAAGATACTAGAGGGACAGTCAAACACTTAATTCGAAAATAAATTACAACGCAATGGCTAAAAATAAGAAAGACAAACAGACAAACAAAAGTTCACATGACGCAACGTAGAAAACTAAAGAATAAGCAACAACTAGGGGTGATCTCAGGTGCTCCGGAAGAGTAGCAGATCCTTCTGCACATGTGGCACCCGTCGTGTTGCTCATGTTATAACAAATCCGGTATAAATAGTCTAATTCATTAAAGGGAAGGGGATTGTAGTTACGACGCCAGGAACATATTGACATGTTCTCTTCTTGATTATAAATTGAACTTTTAGCTCGAAATTAAACAGCCATCCATCTATCGATTCACTGGCTTTTAAATTATTTTTTGAAACATTTTTGACAGAAATATAATTCCGATATATTATCTTTCTACTTTCCGAGTTAAGAATAATATTATCTTGCTTTCCGACCTAAGGTTGTGATTGCAAAACACAATACCACTTGGCGTTCTCATTATACTTGATATTTGATAAACATAAACATCAAATTACTATGTTCTTTAAAAATACAAACACAATATGAGACCGTGTCAAAGACCTGTACAACTACCTCTTTCAAGATCGACAGTTTTGGATACGTTTCGAAAATATCCGAATGGTCCATAGAAGCAACCAATACAATGGCTTGAATCCAAGAAGGACGTTAAATCATAAACACACATATTCAACTAGTATAATCAACGATAATGGTTTTAAAGTAATAAATGATCATGAGTTTATGTTTTTAGATGCGACCATATAATCGGTTGTACAATCAAAAGGCATAATGGATCATCGGGTAATGGAAGAGGTAAGTAAACAGAATATTTGTCTTATCTTCTTCTACGGGGGAAGTAATTTTCCATCAAAAATGTATCTTCAAAATATATATTTTTTTCATTATTCTAAATTATGTATTTTTATTAATTGCATAGATCAAACTAGTTTGAAAAGAGTATACACAATTTTCCTTCTCCATTAAATAAAAACATTTGGTTTATGTATCAGTATAATAATGGAAATGAACTTAAATATTTTGAATAAAATAGAATTTTGCATGTGCGCCACTGTTTTAACTCCTCCCATGAGAATACTGCCTTAAATTTATCCACTGTTTTACAAAGTTTTGCTATGTTCGACAATAAGTTCCAGTCGTTTACAGGTTGTGATAAAGAATTTTCTAATTAACTTTTAATTGTGTTTGCTTGCAGTTTTTGATGGTCTGTTATCAAATTCAATATAATGTTCAATGGGGATAGCTGTTTTCAATACTTTTTCACCAGAGGTTTCCAACAAGGGTATTTCATCATGGTATGGCTCTAATGGTATGCCTATAGTCTTTTCATAAGGGCCACGCTTCGTTGTATGCTCTTTGTACACTTAATACCTTTCTGTAGATGTTGGTCCTACATTGTACCAAATTGCACATATTTAGCCAAAGTAGCAGCGGAAATAAAGGATTTAGTGAATAATGATACATTTACAAAATAAACACAAAATGGAAACTTTTGTCTTGGTCGTAAACAAACATAGGGAAAAATGTCAAAATAGGTGCAATTTGGGTACCCTCATTTTAGGCAGTTTATTTTGAATGTATGTTTTAGTGTTTTAGCTTCCTGCTAACAAATTTGAAGGAGAGTTTGTTTTGTTGAATATTTTATTTATATAAGATGACCATTTTAGATAAATGCTAATGAATACACATAACTACGGAATTTCATTTACTTGATCTAAAATATGAAAAGTAAGAATATAACTGTTTGTAAACGGGCATCTGGTACGCTAAATTGACATGAGATGAAATTGCTAGCGTAAGAAAAACATACCCCAGATCTTTGTCCATTTATCAATAGAATTTTTAGGTTTTTCTGTATTTTAAGTTGGTCTTTCAGTGAGTTTATAGTAAGGGTAACACATTATCAGAATTATAATTCATTTGGGTTTTAAACGATTACTAATGTATGAAATACTGTGATATAGAGCTTTTCCATTTTTAAAATCGTAAATAAAGTCAACAGTAGTATACCGCTATTCCAAAGTCATAAATTCATGGACAAAAAACAAAATCGGGGTAGCAAACTTAAACTGAGGGAAACGCATTAGCATGTATTGATATTACATCTAAGTGCTAAGTAAATTGGTCAAAGTTTTCCAATTTGGTGTAATGTTGTGTATTTAATTGACGATCGCCTTCTAGAAGGTAATTGACCTTATCTAAAATAACAACATTGTTACTTTTATCGGCTTTCTTAATGATTAATGATTCATCATTTTCTATGCGAAAGATTAACAACCTGTTGTCTAGCTTGTGATAGCATAAATTTAAGCTTACTTTGCTGCATTGCAGCTTTGTTTTTCAGCCTTCGTTTATGTTTATTTCTTTTAACATATTTCTTATAAATTGTCTAGACATATCTGTGATCACAGAGACTAGTATATGAGATGCTATTATCAATGCAATATCAACAGAACGAAATGTTAGGAGGCGTGGTGTATCTGCCTATACTGATTTTCATTGGCTCTGTTACTTCTGTAATTATGTTAAGAATAACACGTACTTCAATACATACCAATTTAATGGAAAATATAAATTCCAAAATTACATTATAAATAAAAACAATAAATATTATTGTTTTCTTCACTAGGTATCAAGTGCCAATCCCTAGTTATTTCAAATAAACCAATAAAATATTTATTTTTTATTCCAAATTCCAAAAAAATCCATTTTCTATTAAAACCATTTTATATATTATATACTGATAACCTAGCTATGTTAATTTCTTTTAGTAAATTCTGTCTAAATTATGGTCCACTTGTCTTTAACAGAGGTGTTACTATTGATGTCGTCCGATTTTATAATATCAGTTTTTGTCTCATTTAATTTTGCCTTTAAAACATAACAAAGAGGGACGAAAGAAACCACAGGGATAGTCAATCTCATAAATCGAAAATAAACTGACAACGCCATGGCTAAAAATGAAAAAGACAAACAATAGTACACATGACACAACATAGGGCCTGGTTTTCGAAAGTATCTTATGACTAAGACATGTCTTATGATGGTCTTAGGATATGTCATAGTCGTAAGATATGTTTTCGAAAGTGTCCTAAGATACGATTTGTCATAACGTTTGTCGTAAACTTAAGACACCTCTCGACATGACTTATGATGGTCTTATGAATGTCAACTAAAATTTTAATTACTTTTCATGACTTTTTTGGAATAATTTCATATTAATTGTAATAAAAATATTTGTTGTGTTTCTCGGTTAGCTAAATACCAAAGGTTTTATTTATACTAAGTGAATTAAAATTGGAATCTCTTGCGACATACAATTTGGAATTCTTTTCTAACTTTTGGTTTAATACAATAGATATACTTATTATTTCGGTCCGTATATTTAATAGTACTATATATACGTATATGCACGGATATTTCGTTAAGCGGGTACTCGATGTACCTAATCTATAAAGTATTCACAGTTACAAATAACAATTCATGTATGATGATACACGAAAGCGAAGTTCAAGATTTAACATATATTACAAACTAAATTTAAACAAATTATTAACTTATATTTTAATTCATTTTTGTATAAAATTTCAGGTTTACTAAAATGAAAAAAACTATTCGTAAATATAAAGAATAGTAATAACTAATATGTTCATACTTTTCAATTTCATTCTTATATTTTATACTTTTTATAAACATTATTTAAAATAATAGAAAATAATGTTAACTTTTGACAATCATAAGAGCATCATAGCTATGACTCTCTTAAGACAGGTTTGATTTACATCCTATGACATATCATATGATAGTCATAAGATGATCATAGAATATGTCCTAAGATATATCTTATGACTTATCTTATGATACTTTCAAAAACCAGGCCCCAAAAGAATAAGCAAAACGAATTATCACTTAATGTGTTGGCGTGAAAATATGAAAAAAACCCACATCATTAATATGTTGAAAGTTGTATGAGTGTCTTTCGCCATCTTGGATTGTAAAAAACAGAGAACCTTCGGTCCAGATCTTCAATAAGGTTATCAAAATTTTGTATTTTAACCGGAAAGAAACGCACGGCGACCCTATCTTTCCTTTTGATATACTTTTAAAGCATTAAATATATCTTCTCGTATTTTTTACAATTCTATCACTTAGTTTAGCTTTTAATCACATAATTGTGTTTTTCCTGTATAAATCTGTAGCTTTAGAAAATGCGCGGTGACTTATACTTTTTGTGATATTTTGGAACATATTTCAAAAGATACTACGTTTTGGCAAAGTATGAACAAATTCTATCATTTGTAATCTAGACTCCCATCTTAAGCATAGATCTTGCATAGACCGATATAATGTGTTTGTCATTGCATATCCCGCTAAACAAATCTAAACTCAGTCAAAAAGTCACTAAAAGATATAGGACACAATTAACCAATTAATGGACCACACGGCAATTCTGGCTTCTTACGAAAGATAGCGAAAACATATCTTCATTGAGTGGAGACACAACCCTTCTCGTTTGTTTTATTTCCCTTGATTTGTATGTTCTCAATTAATGCAAGAGATTTGAAATCGGTTAACTCATGTCGGCGAACCATTATTTGAGGGTGATTGTGGACTTGTTTTGTGTATATCTCAGCAGTTCTATCTCATAACCCTGAAGTCATTGTTTATGTCACATTAGCACACTCATGTCAATGAAGTTTGCATAATGTAGCCATGCACTTCAGTGACATACTATTTATCAAATGCAATAGTTTTTGAAGGATTCAAAACCATATTTTGTTTTTAATTCGGATTATTTAAAATACCGAAAAGTAGAATGTAATTAGTCCAAGAATACTACTTATTGATTAACACTTGAAAACTGGTATAGACGATAACAAAAACACGAGTACTAGTATATTATCTTAATAATAACGAAAAATAAAAGTAAAGAGTGTTGCATTTACTGAAAGCAAATTCAGAACCCGGCTAAACTGCTGTCAAGCCTTCTGACATGTTATACTGGAGATTGTACTTATTGGCTCCATCGACTTTAAAGCAACTAGCCTATAGAGATAAAGGATACAACAGATACAGTTAAGTGGGCCTTATATTTTGACTTACACCTAGAAATTGATAATGAGGGCCGGTTGAAAACAAAATTTTACAACACAAGAGACGATTTCAGCTTTCCAATTGTGAACATTCCATTTCTAAGTAGCAAAATTCCAGCAGCACCTGCATACGGTGTATATATCTCCCAATTGATACGATATTCCCGTGCTTGCATTTCGTTTCATGATTTTCTTTATATGGGTTTGCTGCTCACAAGGAAGCTAGTAAACCAACAGTTCCAAATCATTAAGTTGAAATCATCAATTCGTAAATTTTACGGACGCCATCACGAGTTGGTTGACAGCTATGGAATAACCGTTTCACTAATAATATCGAATATGTTCCTTACGTCGTAACTACAACCCCCTTCCCTTTCATGAATGTGACCTACAGAATTGGACTATTTACCGGATTTGAAATCACATAAGCAACACGACGGGTGCCACATCTGGAGCAAGATCGGATTACCCTTCCGGAACACCTGAGATCAACCCTAGTTTTAAGTGGGGTTTGTGTTGTTTATTCCTTATATCTATGTTGTGTCATGTGAACTATTGTTTGTCTGTTTGTCTTTTTTATTTTTAGCCTTGGCGTTAACGTTGTCAGTTTATTTTAGATTTATGGGTTTGACTGTCCCTTTGGTATCTTTCGTCTCTCTTTTAAAGCAAGTGCATTCCGCTTTCGATTTCGTTAATTGGCTACACACAGAAAACAAAATATGGTTGAGAGTTTAGGTAATGATTATCACAGTTTGGTTATCATGCTATGGAAGTTATATGTTTAGAAATTAATACTCGTAGTGGTTCGCGTAAAAAGGTAAAAAGTAAAACAGTATCGATTCAGCTTAAAACATGACCAAAATGCAACGTCCTTTACGTAATTCAACCAAGTCAAATGTAAAAAATTATCAATAGCTGATAATTTCACATGGCAAATATTTAAGATAATCGAATGGTATAAATGTATTTAAAAATGTCCTTCAATTGGTATAGATTTTTTTAATGCTTTTTTGGAACAACAGTTTGTTGTTGTTGTTGTTGTTGCTGTTGCTGTTGTTGTTGTTGCTGCTGCTGTTATTATTTATCTTTCATCATTCATCAAGTTTAATCTTTAAATATGATTTATGCTGTCACCTATGGTTAAAGAAATGTTATCAGTTGCATTTCTGTAAATATTAACCATGCATTTCCCATAGGAACTCCTTTTACGGCGAAAAGTTCACCAATTTTACTATGAAGTTTAGAAAAAAATTTAATCCTAGAATTGAAAGTTCATATACACTACAATTTTTTTCAAAGGTCAAAATTTAGGGCTGTGCGGCATATTTTCAACGTTTATATGTCCTGAACTTCTCAAAGTTTAAACTAACAATACTTACCCCAAAAACTACCCCTACCTTGAATGAAGGGTTACCATAGATTTCAATATAAAGACATGCACATGTATATTTACTGGTAACATTCTCAAGTTATGTCTCTGTGAGATTGAACACAGAGAGCAGAACTGGGAACCAGTATGTAAACAAAATAAATTTCTATGCATATTTAAGATATCCCCAAAAGAAGCGTGGTTTGAGAAACTGCTGTATTTACAAAGTGCAACCTATATATATTTTACCGCCCTTTCTCGTAAATGACTAAACACAACCGATGACAAATGTATTCGTTTTGACAGAAACAGTAACAGAAGTTTGAATTATCTAGTTTTATGAGTAAAACATTGAATCTTTCTCTATTTGTATTCTCGTTTAGATTGTCCTGTTGGTACATTTTCTGATGCTGGACAAACATGTAAAGAATGTCCGATCGGATTATACGGAAATAATTGCTTAGAAGAATGTATTTGTCGAGATAACAAGCGGTAAGTTTATGATACACTCACTTAAGAAAAAGCGATCAAGATAAAACAAAATGCAGCGTTTTTCTTGAGACCACAAAATACTTGTCAATGAATGGATCAGCGTTTCCGTAAATCAACTATTCAAGCGAATGAAAAGAGCACACATCCGATTCTACGTCTAGGTGTCAGACCACCAACTCATTTATCTCAATTAAGTAGACCTTCCCTGACAAAATAGTGTTTTGTGTCATTTTTTAACTCAAAGTAGCATACAAATTTGTAATACTGAAATTGCTGGTTGAAGAGAAATATATGTAAAACCATTTTGAGCTAAATATTTAATGTTCAATGATTTTCCATGACAAAATTAGTACTAATGCGGTTCATCGAAAACTTATTCAAGGTTTCCAGAAAACCAAGAACTATTTTAGTAGAAAATTACTGCTGAACGTTTGCGTTTCACTGCAAGACTTGAAGCATTAGTTACAAATTGATAAAAAAGAAAATAAATGTACTATTCATAATATATCTTATTTCTACGAAGTTGTGAACATTGAAAAAGTTGGTTGATTATATGCAGGTTTTGATGAGATTATATTTAACCTTACGACGTGATACCTGCAATCAAGAAATTTGTAATTGCAAACTCTGTATAGTTGTAATAGAGACAAATATCAATATTCTAACAATAGTTATTCTTCTATAATCTAAAATTACTTTTAACTTTATAGAGTAGCTCTTAATCGAAATAAAAACAGAAAAGAAATAAAGAAAAGAAAAGAAGACTAGCAGAATCTTTTTAATCTAATAAAAAAATAATTCTCTAGTGCTGGGATGTATAAAGGCATCTCTGAGGTGTGTTAAATGCAGAAATGAAAAAAATATGATTAATCAATATTCACTTTAGTTCTGAAAATGTTCATAGAGATATGAAAACAAATATTGAGACTGATCAATTAAATGTTAGATGTATTACTTGACTGACAATTTATTCGAAACTCTTTGTCAATGACATAAAAATGTAAATCTAACCTGACTTCCAGCATTGTAAATGTATGTTAAAGATTAGAGAAGATATTAAGATAAGATACTTTTATTTTAATTCGACATAACTCAAATATACAACACATTTTTGACATTAAATAAAAACACATACATCACATATAAACAGTTCAAGATATAAAAAAAACCTGTAATACATGTGTAGAAATTCCTGCAACCGGGGATGGACCTCTACACCCAATAGTGTTAGAATTAGATTTTCATACTGACTAATTTTTGTCCCTCAACGGGATTTGAACTCAAACCTTTGATACACTATAGCACCAATCGATTACCCACTAGACCTGACCAGATCTGTTATATAGAAATATAAATGCAATAGTCGTAATGTTCCCTTGTCATATATCTAAATCTCTGGAATATTTAAATTTCTATTTTAGTTGTGATAACATACATGGCTGTATTGAGTCAACAATTGACACTTCAGGAAAAGGTAGGTTCGTTTGTTTTAGACATATTCCATTAGAAAACACGTCTTACATTTCTCTTATTTTTATAATATTCACAAATGCATGTACCAAGTTAGGAATATAACAGTTGTCATACATTCGTTTGATGTATTTGAACTTTTGATATTGCCATTTGATTACGAAAATTTCAGGGTGTATCTTTATAAAACTGAATGTACAAACCATTTAAGAAAAGGTGCAAAATTCTGTTTTTCATCATATTCCATGATTCCATGTTATTAATTGAATTGTAGCAGTATTAGATAATCCACACCTATAACAACATTCAAAATCTCCATCAATTATTTTTCAAACTTTAGGTATCTTTGTGTAGAAGCTTTTTTTTTATCAAAAAATATTTGTAGTAAACCCTTCATGTTGTCTTATTTTTTTTCATTTTTTTGGTGATAAAAGAGCTTTGTTCAGTTAAACATTTTGAAATTGTCTTGTGTGACTTTTTTTTTATACATTAATTTCTTTATAATACTTCATGGAATTTAATGGAACCTGAAAATACGTTTTATATGGTATAACGATAACATCTAAATTTTCTTTTTTCATTTATATTTTTTGAAAAGTAAAGATTGTAACAAAACATGAACCCCATTGAAAGGAACGATGTTCTCATTTTCTCAAGACGGGTATGTAGAACCTTTTTATCTGGTGACCAGATAATCATGTTTGTCTTGGTGAAATTATAATGATAAGTCGCATTCAGTATTATATCTAAAGAGAAATTCAAGATTTACGACATTTATATAGCATACGTGCAGAATTGTATCTCGAAAACTATTTAAGATATTAGAACATTATTTTATCGTTTATCATTAATACTTTTTCAAGGGAAAGAGGATACAAATAAAGTCGCATTTTACGCTGGCGGTGTTGGTTTGTTTGTACTAGGTATTTTTATTGGAATGATTCTTACTGGAGTCAAGAATAAATGTTGTTCTCGCCAGCACAGAGTGTCTGAACAGAAAAGTGACGAAAGACAGTATCCAGCAGATGAGTCAATAGAAATGAATAGATACGAGTATATTGATGAAGATCTCATGACACATCAACACCAATGTACTGTTCCTCCTAGTTTGCCAGTACTGAGAAAGATCGGCCAACATAAGTGTAAGAAAGCTTCTGATAACAGTTACAAAGATGTAGTAGATGGTCAAAATGGTAATCGAATAGAAGATGAAGGGTATCTTAATCCTTACCAACCGATACAACAGGCGAATATTTACCAACACGAATACAGAGCGATTGATGCTAAAATTACTAAAAATAAACAAATTGATGAATACTTACATCCATACAACACTCTGATAAAACATGATATGTCCAAAGGTCATGAATACAAAGATTTGAGAAACGCAAACATCAAATCGGAGTTGAAAAACTCTGGAAGTAATAAATTTCAGTCTTATGTTTAAACAAAAGAAAAGAAAAACAATTGTTTTACATGACTTTTAAGATAATATATATATTTAAGTTTACTTATTGGATTGTGTTGCAAGGAACAATTGCATGTGTGTTGATGCGTTTGTATCCTTAAACTGTTTCCTGGAGAACATCTCGTCAACAAAATATTGACCAAGTAAAACATTTCAATTTGAAATGAATTTATCTAAACTCAAATTATATAACATGAAAACCACATAGGACTATTGTTAAAAATATCAGAGTTATTTGCTATTTACACTTCCTTCAGCGGTGATGGATGAATTAAGTTGTATTTTTTTTCCTTGAAAAATGTATGTACATTTTTGCAATAAAAATAAATATATTGCGCCCATTTAAGGTAGTACAATACAAAGACTCCCAATCAGACAACGTTAAGCTGATATAATTTATTTCATCGTTCTTTATATTTTATAAATGAGGTACCAAAAGAAAGAAGAAAGATTTATTTTTCAAATTGTCATAATTTCATTACGACATAATTATTACATAATCAATTGTTAGGTAATTAGTTGCTATACTGTGATGTCCATACTTGAATGAATTTAGCGTCTTTGTTTTTCATAGCATCCCAAAATATTTTATACATTCTTGTACAACACAGCTTGACATCCAAAAAAAAAGGATGAGAACAGCTTAAAGATGTCCGATTGGGGATGACAAATTTTTGTATTGTGCTACCTTAAATTTTCCAATTTTCCCCTATGTTATCGTGAATCACAATCTATGGCCAAATTCAGTAATAATCCGACTTAGTTGCATTTTGTTTATCAATCAAACAACTCTTACCATTATCTTTATGTAATTGATCGTGGAACAATTAGAATTACAAAAATATTGTGCCAATTATCAACCCAAGGGAATTTACTTGAGAAGAATAAAATATAAGGTAGGAACTGTCCTTTCCAAGATTTTGTCATTTCAGTTTTACTCAGGGAAGTGTACACAAACAATTTCGACAAAATATATTTTGTTCGCTATTGTTAATTTTTCCTTTATGACCGGTGACGATCCTTTGGAACCATCTTACGATATTTTTGTATCAAAACTCATTTACTCTGCAAGATGTGCGCCAGGAATTTACTTACAACAAATTACTAAAAGGGACATTAGCTGTCAAGTTCATGTTCACCGATTCGAATCAAATTCTCATATGTCTAATTAAAAAACGTTTGAAATAAACAATTAACAATTGATGGACTCGATAATGTGTATTTTGGTCAAGATGTTATCTAAGTAGCCAATGAGAAGGCTGTCAAAGACTGCCGACGGTTTTATAATCCGATAGAAACATAAATACAAGAAATCGTGTTGGTTTGTTTGATTATTTATTGTGGTCTGTGTCTTGGAATTGAACATGGTTTTTCTTTGACTATTAACATCGGCTTCACAATTAACCCATTGGATTTTATATACGTACTAATTGATATTTTAGACTAGATTCATGTTTTTTATTTATTATTTGTTATCTACTTTAAACTGTTGATTTAATTTGTATTTTCTGATGAGGTAAGTCCAATTTAACTGATTTTTATAGTTTACTCTTATATTTTCTGCTAATCCACTCTCCTATGTAAGAGGATATGTTTTGCGCAAGCATACTGCAAACCAACCTATTTTCGCGAGCGATTTATTAACGCGACTTTCGTGAGAAGAAAAATAATGCGAATATGAATCGTCGCAAAAACTTAAACCTTCGATTTTTTCTTGTCTAACTACACTAAGTACATGTAGAAATCGCGAAATTAATTCGCCGCGAATTAGGCAGAAATGGGCTGAACGCGAAATAAAGTATCTGTTTAACTGTATTAGTTCTACCCCATCCCATAATTTGTGTTTCTGTCCCAAGTCAGAAGCCTATAAATCTGTGGTTATAGCTGCACTTGTTCATAGTATTTGTTTGCCACTTATTGTTTTGTACATAAATCCGCCCGTTAGTTGTCTCTATGTTTTGTTTTACAATCGTCATTTGGATGCTTTCTCTTGCTGACTAGGCGATATGGGTGTTGCGCATTGTTAAAAAGCGTATAGTGACCTAAACAGGTCGTTGTTAAGTTCGATACCAAATTTGTCGCTGGTCGCTTGCAACAATTAGCAAAGCCCATATCGCATAGTCAGCTATAAAAAGCCCTGAAATGACAATGTAAAACAATTCAATCGAGAAAACTAACGGCATAATTTATGTACAAAACATGAACGAAAAACAAATATGTAAAACATTATAAACAAACGACAACCACTGAATTACAGGCTCCTGATGTGGGACAGGCATTTACATACATAATGTGGCAAAT
Source organism: Mytilus trossulus (assembly GCF_036588685.1). Taxonomy (NCBI): domain Eukaryota; kingdom Metazoa; phylum Mollusca; class Bivalvia; order Mytilida; family Mytilidae; genus Mytilus; species Mytilus trossulus. Next base: position 63,950,555 of record NC_086375.1, read on the forward strand.
TTAAACATGTTAGCGGGATTCCAACCCTCCAATAACCTCGGACAATGGTGAAACAGTACAAGATAAGAACGAACTATAAAAATCAGTTGTAATCATTTGTATGTTAAAAGGCGATCGGTGCACAAAACAAACATGGCATTAATCACAGGTACTCGGTAAACAGATACACATTTTGTTCATAAATGCTTTACTTTTTTGTTTGTTCTGTCTATTTTTATTACGATATAAACGCTTTAAACGTTTTCATAAATATTTCTTTGCTATCTAGCAATACGCATTTTGTTTTCCATATCTGTATACTGAAACATCCTAAAATGATCGTTTTCGACATTTTGAATAGCACATCCTTTTCTAAATAAAAAATAGATTTCTATGTGACTGTAAACATTTTGAAAAGACAGTCATGTTCTTCTTTAAATGATTCTTCTATTTAAAGCATATTAATAGAAATAAATCATGATTGTGCTGATGAAAAATGATTCAAATTAATATATTCTGATATAACTTAACAATCTTTATAGAAAACCGAACGACGCTAAATAGTTTTAAAATTTCAAAAATGACAAGAGACTGGTATGCATTTAAAAGAACAGTTTAGTGTGATATGAACTAGTACGATTATAAAAAATGCGCAGTTGACAACAGTAAAGTTACTTCAACAGAGACTGCGTAGAAAAAAACCCAATTCCAAATATATGGCACTGAACGATTTTAACTTGTATAACACTTTTGTTATAAAAACGTCAAAGAACATGTCTTTGTCCTGAATAAAAACTAAAAAAAAAAATGCCTTGGAATCAAATATTCTTAATTAAAACATTTGTTAATGTTGTGGTCATTGTGAATTCTTTGTAATTGCCAGTTAGAGGTGCTTATACTATACAATATGAATAGATTTTATTTTATATATTAACATGTCTGAAACACTCGGCAAAAGGGTAATCGGACGGAAACCCTAAGGAGATGATTTAGATTCATTATCTCCTTTTAAAAGTGATACTTTTACACCGAACTTCCAATCGTCGGATACACGGCCTTTCTTCAGTATGAGGTATGAAAATAAAGTAAGATACCGGATAACACATATCAAACATAAATTAAATGTTTTTTTTCTGTTTTGTTTTGTGTCCGCTTGCTTTCTTTTGCATTAAGGGTTTGATTATATTGCACAACGACAGATTTTTTAAACCTGCGAATATGTATGTCAATGATAAGTGTATGCATTGTCCGTTGTGCAAATGTTTGAAAAATAGTCCACAAAGGCATTAGCAAAGCTTTCGGGCTATTGAATGTATAACCGCAATGAATAATTGTGTGATTTTTTTTTTATTAATTCATGATTGATCATTGTTTCCGCAGATAAAGTCTCAAATAAGACTGGTATTGTCTTCATATGTAAAAGACATTATTTGCAGTGTCTCACTACAGAGCTTTGAATAAACAGCACAACTGGTAATCCTACACGTTCTTTAACATCATTTTCCACGGATGAAATTTTACAAAATCACTAATCTATCCTTCTTTCTTTTGATATCAACATCAAAGAAAACGACAAAAAAAAAATACTGACTACTATTTTTTAACAGTAAAAGATGGCTTTCAAAAACAATGTGAGGAAATTTATTCTACCACTGGTGTTAACAAGATGTGGATTCTCAAAAACTCCTAAGATATATTGATTAATCTAAGATCAAAATCTCTGCAATTTTGTAGCAATATTAAGACCTTTTCTTTTTCTACGTTTTATACAACTATTCTCCATGTTCAATTGAAAGATCGACTTCCCCCATCTCATTGAACAGAGTTTGTTTTTTTATAAAAAAAGAATCGTAGATATACATTTCTTGTTTTGGGTTATATTAATCATTATTTTGTGAAGAACCACACTGACTCTATTAAAAACATACTGAAGATGATCAAAATGCTGGACTTTTTGATCGACAGTATATTTGTTGAGTTTGGAGGGTTGATATTTTTAAAGACAGTATGTATTCCAATGGGTACTTATTGTGCACCCCTACTGGTCGATTTGTTTTTGTACTCGTATGAAGTAGAATACATTCATAAGCTTCAAAAAAACAAAAATCACCTTGCGAAATTCTTTAATTTTACTTTCAAATATATTGATGATGTCCTATCACTGAATAAATCATATTTCAGCCAATACTTGCATCTGATAAATCAAAGTGAACATAAATTTAAGGATACTACTGATACTAGAAGAACTGCTTCATACCCTGATCTTTTTCTCAACATTGACACAGATGGACGACTTCACACTAACATCTATGACAAACGGGACAATTTCAACTTTTAATTAACAATTTCCCCTTTCTCGGCAATAACATACCCTCTGCTCCTACGCATGGTGTTTGAATAGCTCAGTTGATACGTAATGCTCGTGCATGTTTTAAACTATACGGACCTCATATATAGGAGTGTGCTCCTTACGCAGAAACTGTTTCAACAAAGTTAGTTTTATTGACACCATAACGAATTGGTTGATACATAAGATGTGTCTCCGTCTAAACTAACTACGGACATGTTTACTACGTCTTAGATTGATGTTTGATATTTACATCGTCTTGTTTTTTAAATACCGAACGTGACCTATTCCCGAATATGATTGTTTTGCTGAGTATGATTTGCATTACCATAAGACGTGTCAAGGTACAGTGCTATCCAAATTCAATGTATTTAATTATGATGTTGTATGTGTAATTCTGATCGGATATTGTTAGATGTGTTGTCGTTTGTAGTTGTAATTCTATTTTTTTATAATATTCTATTACTATGTTAAAGTAAAGATGATAAATCGCCCAGTTCATTTATAAGATTTTAGTTTGGGGAAACTTAATAAATACCGACGTAGCTAGATAATACAATTAATTATATAATATAATAAATACCTACTACTATTCTGTGGTTAGATCCCACTACGGTGTTGACATGTCTATTATATAGTCATTTTTATAAATTTACTGTTTGCAAGGGAACGAACAGCGGATATTCTTGTTCAATGATATAGATTAAGTTAGATGTCTTTGGCACAACTTTTTGGAATTTCGGGTCATCGGTGCGGTGCTCTTTAACTGCCTTTTTATAAAATATATCTTTGTCCTGAGATTGCGACCCAGCGATGACTGCTGTACCCATATTTTGACAATTTTTTCCAAATGATGTCTGTTTTGTTCACGCATCGTTGTAAATATAACGGAATTTGAAGCTGCTGTCATACAAGCGAGTGGTTTAGCGCTATAAAACCAGGTTCAAACCAACATTTTCTACATTTGAAAATGCCTGTACCAAGTCAGCAATATGATATTTGTCCATTTGTTTGATGTGTTTAATTATTTGATTAGGGACTTTCTGTTTTGAATTTTCCTCGGAGATCAGTATTTTTGTGATGTTACTTTTTTGTGTACTTTTGGCTTTCTTTACTCTTTTGATATGGGCATCTCTGGTTGGTTTTATGTAGTCGAAGAGCGTCGTTTTGTTTTTTTGTTGCACTGTGTTTCTGTTGTTTCGTTGTTTTCCACTTAAGTTGATGTGTTTACCTCAGTTTTATTTTATAACCTGGATATGTTTTCTCTCACTCGATTTATGACTTACGAACAACCGTATACTACTATAGCATTTATTTAAATCTGCACGTTAGATGTACGTCTATAGATTTTTGATAATTCTTCATATGTTCGTCATTAATTTTACGCCAAGCTGGAAATTTGCTATACGAGTTTATTATTCTATGTAGATTTTTATCTATCAAAGGCTTAACGACTATCGGTAAATGATAAGACATAGAATCATATTCAAAACAGTGTGGTCCTGGCCATTGATTGACGACCTAAATTATCCCATTGACTGGGACAGATTAGGTGAACGTTTGTCTGTAACGACCATTACTCACTTCTTACTTATTATAGAATTTAAACTGTGGGGTCACCAAAGGTTCTTAACGCCTTTAATAATAAAATAATTCGGAAAATTATTCAGGAATAACCTTTATGTTTTGATTTATATTATTGGTATAAATCAACACATCGTATTATTCCGAATTCTTTTTTCGAATTGCTTTATTCAGGTGTTGAGAACCTTTGGTGACCCCACAGATTCAGTGTCTTTAACAAGTACATAGTGAGCAGTGATTGTAACCGACAAACGTTCACCTTATCTGTCACAGTCAATGGGATAATTCAGGTCGTCAATCAATGGCCAGGACCACACTGTTTTGAATATGATTCTATTACTAATCTTTACCTAGTCGATAATTCAACATTACTTCAGTTGCATAAATAGACACTAAAGTTATTCAGATAATATCACAACGTTGACTGCTGTACAACTAATTTTGACAGTTTACCTATTATGTTTGTTTGTTTGTTTGTTTGTTTTGTTCACACATCTCTGTCAATATAATGGAATTGTATACGACTGTCATTCAAGTAGGAAGTTCAGCTAGCCGTAAAGCCGGGTTTAATCCATCATTTTCTACATTTGATATTGCGGTAATCAAGCCAGGAATTAACAGCTACTGATCAATCGCTTAATGTGTTTGAGCTTTATTATGAATCTCACTAACAGAAAATATACAATTTAGCAATACCGCCTTTCTAATGATACGCGTCTTTTGTAATGTAGAGACATTTGTTTTAAAGGTTGTACTCTGAACTATCACAATTGTGATTTTTTTTCAAAAGACTACTTAATGATGTACTTTTTGGAATGTGGGTCTGATGTTCGAGCTCCTTGTTTTTTTCCGTACGATACAAGGTAAAATATTTTACCCAATAACACCAATTTACCTTTCACATAAGACTAAATAGCTAAACTTAAAGATCATTCACCAGAATTTAAGTAGTTTCTTGATTTTGTTTCTTTAGATTTGAGACCCAAATAATAATAATGCAAATATAAGGTAAAAGTCAGAGTCAGGCTTTTCCCGCCATATTTCAAAAATTAAATATCTCAAACAGGAGTTCCATGACCTTTCAACTTTTTTGCTAATTTTGATCCTTAACTAACGCTCTTCCAACTTATAGTATCAATTTTGAATTCTTGATGTATTTAATTTCACCTAAGTACATATTTAAACCAACAGATGAATGAATTAAACCCATAACATTCCATGCTAATATTTTGAGACTTTTCTTGTTCAAAAATAAAATAAAAATAACATTGTTACAAAATATAAGTTTGGTACTCCACATTTGGAAATTAAAATTTATTCGTGGTGATGGTTGCTATCCGAATCTGCGCAATTTTCAACATCATTTGGTTTTGCTGATACTCGCTTTGATAAAACCAGGTTCAATCCACCATTTGCTACATTAGAAAATGCATGTTTCAAGTCAGGGGTATGTCAGTTGTTAACCATTCGTTTGGTGTTTTAAATTTGCCATTTGATTAGGTACTTTCCTTTTTGAATTTTCCCCGGAGTTCAATATTTTTGTAAATTTTATCTATTGACCGACTTTTTAGTCGCATACGACTTTGGAGATGACGATGATGTTGGTTTGGGAATAGTACATTCACTGGGTCGATGCTACTTTTGGTGGAGTTTTTATTCCCTGCGGGTATCACCAGCCCAGAAGTCAGCACTTCTGTATTGACACGAATTATCTTTGACATGGTCATAATTACGAAACTTTGATTTTGAAATTTTGAAATACTAAGATCACCTTAGCTGTATATGGCAAGATTTTTTAAGGATTATTCGATCCTCAATGCTACTCAGTTTCGTACTTCATTTGGCCTTTTTAACATTATTTGATTCGAGCTTCTCTTATGATATTTTAGTAGACGAAAATCGCGTTTGGCGCGAATATAAAATTTCAATCCTAATATCTCTAATGAATTTATTTACAACCACAAGGTCGATGCAACTGCTGGTTGATTTTTTTTTATCCTGGAGGATATCACCAACCCAGTAGTCATCACTTCTATGTTGACATGAATCATGATTGAAATGGTCATAATTATAAAATTAACTGTTAACACAACTTTGAATGTTTAAAATACTAGGAATGGATTCCCTTAGCAGTATTTGGCAAAACTTTTAGGAATATTCAATCCTAAATGCTCTACAACCTCATTTCACCTTTTTAACATCATTTGATTTGAGCGTCGCTGATGATTTTTTTCAATCCTGGTATCTATGATGATTTGATGTTCATGTTCGATCAGGATATATCATTTTCCTGTGTATACGTCAGACTTATTTTGTCAGAATATTAATATCTTTTGTTTTTATTATTTATTTTGATATGCAATTGTTATCTAGGCTGTCTTCTTTCAATTTTAAAGTAAAGGATATATATTACAGATTTTGTGATCGTTTGTTGTCCAAATATTTGTCAGGTTAAATTAGGCGGATGTAAAAATTGACATTTACAGAGTAAAGCTGACAATTATATATTGAGCATTACTGAAGAGACATGTATTGTCGAAATGCGCATCTGGTACAAGAAAATTGGTACCGTTAATTTTATTATATTAATATAATACAACCTTTTCAACCCTATATGTGTAGCATAGTTCGAACACATCGATCACGAGCGCATTTGACTACAGAGAAACAAATATCAATTCGACAAAAATCGGGGTGTACTTGTTATAAACATAATAGAACTTATTCGGAAAAAATAAACTTATATTTAAAATAAATTCAAATGACTAAATATGGTATGGCTGTAGTCTTTATTAACAATAATATAAAATGAGATCATGGTGCCCTCATCATATAACAGGATTTTTACAAAACTTATTGTATATAGAGAGCTAATTCCGGTACGCTCTAAGTATTTCCTATTGGACTTGGCAAACAAAATTGTTTATTACATTTCTAAATAAATGCTTAATATACATGGACCTCAATTATTTAATGTCCTGTCTTTGTTTTTAAACCAGCAATTGTACCAGATAATTGAATTTCAGAAAATCATAAATAAAATAGAACACAAATGCTCATTATTACATACATATGGTTTTTCTTTTGTTTATTACAAGTTTTTTTATGAGATGTTTACAGTATAGTTATGATGGCCTATGAGCAAATAAATTTTATTCAGATATTTGACAATCAAGCTTTTAATATTCAAATTATTTTATTAGATGTAGTTTTTTTTTATATTTTTAATAAAAGATATTTACTCATATCTTATCGTTTCATTTACTATACATGTATCAACGTTATTTAAAGGTTAAGTAATAACCTATCAACAATATAAACACAAGACAACCAGCGGAAAACACCCGTTGTTAAACCACATACACGTATCTATTCAAAATAGTCATTATACTTTTTACAGCCATTTAGATTTGCTGTAAATGCCTATTTTGAAATTGTCATAGGCATAGACGAATTGTAAAAAGTGTGACGTAATCTGATAGAACAAAAACACTAAGACATAAGTAGGGGTTGAATTTTACACTGTTGACAAATTGTCGTATAAAGGAATGATCGATATTTTAAATCAATCTAAGATAATTTTGATATGTTATAATAATCGCGTCTTCATACACTTATTGTTTTGCTGTTGTGCCGTGCAGATTTCATACAACAATATAGTACTTATACAGAAAGACACATCTTTTGCAATTGCAAGTGCAATACAGAAATTAAATCAAAGATGAATTTATATAGAGGTTTAAAATGTAAATAAATGATTCGAAATTAATCTCAACAAATACACGACGCCCTATAACACACCTCGCTTCATCAAATATTTCGTCATTCTCATTAGCTTTCATTCTGTTACAATAAACACAGGTACAAAATACCTCCACTACAATGTATCAAGTTAAAAATTGCACATGTTTGAAATACGTTTAAACATTAGAAATGTACTCACAATGAAAAAACCCAACGAAGAAGTAAATAAGAATTTACTCGTTTGATCTATAGTCCGATATTTAGGATAAATACATTCCATTCGTAAATTAACAAAATTATTTAAAATTACTTAGTCAAATGCAGGTATGGTGGAATTCTACTAAAAAAATAATGTTCCATCATACTTCCAAATATGTTCCCACTGCAGAATGATTTTATGATTTAATAAAATGAAAAAAATGCTATACAATCTAAGGAGTTTAACTTGACCTCAGGAAAAAAGCAGTAAATTTTCCAACATCTTTAATTACCATAATGGCTTGTAGTCGTAGATGATAAATTTTGTTAATTCGACTAAATCAAATACCCTTAATGTAATATTTAAATGAACTTTGGTGCTGAAAAATCGTTAACGAGAAAAAAAACAATAATAAAATATTAAAGTAGTGAGTAAACAGATAGGAAAGACGAAAAGAAACAAAATAAATCAAAGTTATTGTCAGAAGCTATATGCCAAATTAACTCCTGTAGATAGATATCTTAAAAGCAGACGACGAAAACACCATTGATATAGAAGGCAGTTGTACATTCTAATACGAAAATGTCTTCTTGAGGAATGAGTTTGTTCTCATTAAGAAGCAAAACGTAATTTGTAATAAAATGGTCGAAAAATCAAAACCACAAAATTGATGTAAATTAAGGTAGTATATGCACATTATGTACAAGGGAAATACAAAAAATACATATATATTTCATTCACTGTGAAAAAAAATGTTGTTGACACAATTAAACTTTATCATCTTGGAAAGAGGAAAATTGAGTTCCATATACAGAACTTGAGTGACTGTCTTTTATCTTCTTTTGGACTCCGGAAGGTCGCGGTAAACCTATAAGGTGAATATGATTGTAACCATATGTGTTGTTTTGGTCAAATTTGTTATCAGTTTCTATATCTGTTGTCTGTGGAAGAACTTGTGAGTCACGGATCACTGCTTATGGATCCTCGTCCTCTTCGTAATCGCTGTCAAATTCATCTTCGTCGCCCTCTGTTCTCAATCCTTTTAACTAATAAGTACCATATATGTTTGTTTTACGTTCATTGGGTTTGTCTTTATCATCTAAATCAAACACAAATTTCGTAAACCATGGCCAGGAACCAGTAAAGTTCATGACAATGTGTCTCCGACAGTCATTTTCCTCAATAAATGACGTTTCAAAAAGTGAATTATCACAAATACCAAACTTTAAGAAAATTATAAAACGTTGTTTTTTTTTATTAAATGGCAAAATCAACAGTGAATAATGTGACATGTAGGGTGAACGTCAATGATACCGCAATCTAGCGACAGGAACTGTACTAAGTTTAGTTCATCTATTTAGGTGTCATAAGATATAACTTTATGTTATATTTTATGATGCTTACTTTGTATCTCCAGACCTCTATTTATTTGGACCATTGATATTAATGTTTTCAGAATAACATGTTGTGCGGCATCTGTCAAGTCAGGATTCTTCCTTTTGTTCGTTTTTTTTTATAATAATTATACTTCGTTTATGAATACTTGTATAGCGAGTATCAATACTAAAATAACCAGATGCTCCGAAGGGCGCAGCTTTATACGACCGCAGAGGTTAAACCCTAAACTGTTGGGGCAAATATGGACACAACATTCAAGCTGGATTCAGCTCTAAATTTGGATTGTGATTAAATAGTTGACACAACATAGGTTTCTGACACAGAATGAATGTGTTTTTATGAACTTAAAATTTGTGTTTTGCCTTTGAGCAATTCACTATGCTGTTGAATATAAATCCTCTCAAAAAAATGTTTGAAGAAACTTTCTTTTTATTTATGAAATTTGAAATGAGAAAAATTGACCCCCCCCCCCCCCCCATTTTTTTTTCACATCACCCTTTCCCTTATTCCAAAACTTTATAAGTTGGTAGTAAAAGTGAATATACATTGTATATTGTATAAAACAATGATTTAGGTTGACTCAACTACTATTCTGGACAAAGAAGGATAACTCCAATCAAAAAAAATCTTGCTATTGCACAATATTGTGCAATTAGATATTTCTTGCTATTGCACAATACTGTGCAATTGAAAAAACTTGCTATATTGCAGAATACTGTGCAATTGAAGATTTCTTGCTATTGCACAATACTTAATATAATAATTTTGGATCCTGATTTGAAACAACTTGAAAACTGGGCCGAAAATCAAAAATCTAAGTACATGTTTAGATTCAGCATATCAAAGAAGCCCAAATATTCAATTTTTGTTAAAATCAAACTTAGTTTAATTTTGGACCCTTTGGACTTTAATGTAGACCAATTTGATAACGGGACCAAAAATTCAGAATCTTCATACACAGTTAGATTTGGCATATCAAAGAACCCCAATTATTCAATTTTTGATGAAATCAAACAAAATTTAATTTGGACCCTGATTTTGGACCCTGATTTGAACCAACTTGAAAACTGGGCCAATAATAAAAAATCTAAGTACAGTTTAAGATTCAGCATATCAAAGAAACCCAAGGATTCAATTTTTGTTAAAATCAAACTAAGTTTAATTTTGGACCCTTTGGACCTTAATGTACACCAATTTGAAAACGGGACCAAAAATTAAGAATCTACATACACAGTTAGATTCGACATATCAAAGAACCCCAATTATTCAAATTTTAATGAAATCAAACAAAGTTTAATGTTGGACCCTTTGGGCCCTTATTCCTAAACTGTTGGGACCAAAACTCAAAAAATCAACCCCAACCTTCCTTTTATGGTTATAAACCTTGTGTCAAAATTTTATAGATTTCTATTTACTTATACTAAAGTTATGGTGTGAAAACATATAAAAATGCTTATTTGGGCCCCTTTTTTGCCCCTTATTCCTAAACTGTTCGGACCTCAACTACCAAAAACAATCCCAATCTTCCTTTTGTGGTAATAGACATTGTGTTTAAATTTCATTGAAATCTATTTTCTTATACTAAAGTTATTGTGCGAAAACCAAGAATAATGCTTATTTGGGCTTTTTTGGCCCCTAATTCATAAACTGTTGGAACCAAAACTCCCAAAATCAATCCCAACCTTTCTTTTGAGGTCATAAACCTTGTGTCAAAATTTCATAGATTTCTATTTACTTTAACTAATGTTATAGTGCGAAAACCAAGAAAATGCTTATTTGGGCCCTTTTTAGCCCCTAATTCCTAAACTGTTGGGACCAAAACTCCCAAAATCAATCCCAACCTTCCTTTTGTGGTCATAAACCTTATGTTGAAATTTCATAAATTTCTATTCACCTAAAGAAAGAGTGCGAAAACTAAAACTATTCGGACGACGGCGACGGCGACGACGCCGAAGCCGACGACGACGACGACGCCAACGTGATTCCAATATGCGACCAAATTTTTTTAATTTTTGCGGTCGTATAAAAAGTAGAAGATGTGGTATGATTTGCAATAAGTCAGTTCTGGACCCAAGAATAAATGAAATAGAACAAATAAATGTTATCGCACGGCAAACAACCACTCTGTATATGTATGAAAGGTGCACTATATTTGCCTTTGAACTCTGTTATGTATGTTAAAGTTAAGATGAGCGATCAAATTAAAAAGTTGTGTATAATCACTATAATAAAACTGATAATACTTTTAAAAATTATTCTATCATAATGTTTAGAATACTATTATTATATCCGCTATTTATTGTTATGCATTTTTATCTTAATACGTTTATATATATTTTTATTTTGCTATTTAGTTATACTTCAACGCTAAAACATAAGTTATCCCGGTATGATAAAGAAAACTTCTCATTATAAATCGTTACATATCCTAGCATATTATTCTATTGCAATAAAAACTCATAATACATAATTAAATTTGTAGATTTAGCTAACTAAGTCCTTATATTTGTTTAAAGTAACACTCGTTTATAGTGGAAAATAGTTTTAACGTTGATTCAGCTATAATTAAAAATTGCTTGCCGGTCCCTGTTTGAGATTACCATTAGATAACGCTGGTTCATTTCCCAATCAATCTATCATCAAGAGAAGGTCATTTATTCTAATTTCGTTCATGGTCTTTTTCAAAAATGATGAACGGTTCTTTATATTGGTATGTAATCATTTTAAACGTTTCAAATTTATGAAACTATATTCGTACATCGATGTTTTTGATACACCAATAACAAAAAACTGAAATATATTGAATTGATACACTTTGTAATTATTTAAAATTATATCAGAAACGTAAACTTAATTATAAAACAATGAACCTGTTAAGGGGAGAGAATACTCGCATAACTTTTTCGAATTGACACATAATACAACGAAATGTCACTCGTCTCTTGCATACGAATGGCACATCAATAGAATATTTTAACTGCGCAATCGTCCGCCACCTTCAATGATGATTCTAAATTATGAATATAACTAAAAGTTGTTAATCTATAGATAGTGAAGACTAATGAAAGCTAACCCACTGTAAACATATTTTTTTTGCAATTTTTTAAAACTTCCTCAGAAAAATGCTCGAGCCACTTGACTTTCAAAGCTCAAAATTAACGTTTTTACACAATATTTGAATAAAGCAGTTAAAGATTATTCGCTTCTCAAAGTGTAAGTCGCAATTAAAATCGTATGCTTACACCTTCCTACCGAAATACAAATTTAATTAAGTCCTGAACATTTCGACATTTCTTCGTTTATTTATAACAAAACCGGTTTTAACCAAATCACAAGTACGTGTTAAGATCCGACTAAATACCAATTTCCCAATATGGTCAGGTAAAATTGTTACATATCCGAGGGCAGCTTTGATAAATACGACTGCAATTGATCGGAAGAAAACGGACAAGTGAAAAACTTAGTCCAAACTTGACTCGTAAGATTGTTGGTGAAACTATTTTCAGGTCCCTGGACTTCTCGTATTTAGATTTTAGAAAATGTCAATATTTACTGAAACGCACTACACACATTTTCAGCGTCAAACTTCACATGGTTTAGATTTAACGTTGATAAATTGTTCATAGATGATTTTCGATTGGTGAATTCTTAATCAGTCTGATCGATAGTACTTTAAAACAAAGCTCCCAACTTATACTAAAGCAGTATTTCGGCTAGTGGTGTTTAGGTAGCTATAAAACCATGTTCAATCCACAATTTTCTACAGAAGATAGGAATATAACAAGTGTTTTTCGTTCGTTTGGTGTGTTTGAGCTTTTGATTTTGCCATTTGAAAGGAGACTTTCCGTCGGACTTCAGCATTTTTGTGAGGATCTATTTTTATTCTCGCTACATTGAAGACCCATTGGTGGCCTTCGGCTGTTGTCTGCTCTATGGTCGGGTTGTTGTCGCTTTGACACATTCACCATTTCCTTTCTCAATTTTATTATATATTTTCGTTAATGCTATTGTATTTACCAGATTGTGGTTCACCTCTCTGATGAGAAATATCAGCATCACCTGAAGTAGACAAGTGCATAGATTTTACATTCCTCAGTAACCAGGAATTCGGTTCTGGTATTGTAATACGGTTTTGATTGTTATTAAAATGTGCAGCTATACAAATTAGAAATGATTTAAAAAAAAGAAACTATCCTCCGTATTCAAAGCTCCGATTCCTTGACAAGTTTCGGCTATTCTATTTTTTTACCTTTCGTGGTACATGTAATAGCTCTTCATATTTTTAATAAGTTTGGGATTTTCAAAATATGATTAATTATGCTTTAATTTCAAAAGTTGATTTGTTGTTTGGGATTGATCGGAACCGAGACGCATAGTACCGTTTGACTTATCTCTCGCATGTCAGTTACTCCGTGTCTGAAGTTATACTAAGTCTTGGTGTTCATATTAAGCTTTTATTATAGTGAAAGCCTGTCCCTATTCTTTACTTACGAAATTTTAAAAATCCATCTATATTGTTACAACTTTCGACGTAATCGATGTATTAATCATGAATAGTAGAACACTACTATTATTTCTTATGCAGCAAAAATACTGCATTCTGTTTGGTTATAAAAAACAAGATGTGTTATGATTGCCAATAAGACAACTCTCCACAATAAACCAATATGACATAGAAACTAACAGCTATAGGTCACCGTGCAGTCTTCAACAATGAGCAAAGCTCATTACACATAGTCAGCTATAAATGGACCAGAAATGACAATAGTTTCGCCAGTATGAATAACACCCCGACCTTGTTCAACTTGTTTATAAATAAAATGTTGTCAATTGTTTAAATGTTAATATCAAATGTTGCCAAAATAAAGAAAAAAAAAAATGTTAAAAATAAAGAATAATAACAAAATGTAAAAAAAAAGAATAAATTTAGAGACAAAGTTTTTTTCCAGAAAATTCAAAATAACGCTAAAATTTTCGGAATTTTTCCCCACAAAATAAAAAAAAGTTTTGACAAGGCGCAGCAACATCGACGTTGAAAAAATGTTACTCAGGAAAGGAGTAGAGTCAGTTAGACCACTTTTTGGCCCCAAAATATAGCAGTTTTACAAAATTGTTAAAATATAAACTTTTAGTTATTTATTGGACTGTTACGTAGACTGTTTCTGCTACATAAAAATGGGCTGTTTTTGACAATACAATGCCTTTATATCGGGTACTAGCACCATTAAGTCATGCTAAATTACTGAAATCTTCATAGTTCAAGCGTTTAGCTACATTTTAGACGGTTTTCGTGTAAAACGAAAGTGGTCGCATTCGTGTTCATCCATAATATTGAAATGTAAGTTGCATTTGGTGATAATACATAACATAAATAAAAGGGGGACGAAAGATACCAAAGGGACAGTCAAACTCGTAAATCTAAAACAAACTGACAACGCCATGGCTAAAAATGAAAAGACAAACAGAAAAACAATAGTACACATGACACAACATAGAAAACTAAAGAATAAACAACACAAACCCCACCAAAAACTAGGGGTGATCTCAGGTGCTCCGGAAGGGTAAGCAGATCCTGCTCCACATGCGGCACCCGTCGTGTTGCTTATGTGATTACAAATCCGGTAAATAGTCTAATTCGGTAGGTCAAATTCATGAAAGGGAAGGGGATTGTAGTTACGACTTAAGGAACATATCCGATATCATTTGTGAAACGGTTATTCCATAACGGTCGACCAACTCGTGATGGCGTCCGTAAAATTTACGAAGGGATGATTTCAACTTCACCATTTGGAACTCTTGGTTTAATTGCTTCTTTGTGAGCAGTAACCCTCTATCAAGAAAATCATGATAGGAAATGCAAGCACGGGAATATCGTATCAATTGGGAGATATATACCCCGTATGCAGGTGCTGATGGAATGTTGCTACTTAGAAATGGAAAGTTCACAATTGGAAAGCTGAAATCATCTCTTTTGTCGTAAAGTTTTGTCTTCAACCGACCCTCATTGTCAATTTCTAGATGTAAGTCAAGATATGAAGCCGACTTAACTGTATCTGTAGTATCCTTTATCTCCAATTCGATGGGATAGATGCGATCCACATAGTCACCAAATTTTGAATTGTTTAGTGAAAGAACGTCATCTATATAGCGGAAAGTAGAGTTAAAGGATATTGCTAACTTATTATCTTTCTTCCTAAGAAGTTCCTGCATGAAGTCAGCCTCATAATAATAAAGAAACAAGTCAGCAAGTAGAGGGGCACAGTTTGTTCCCATTGGGATGCCGACAGTCTGTTGAAAAACACGTCCTCCGAACGTAACAAATATGTTGTCAATCATAAATCAAGCATCTTGGTAATATCGGTTTCAGAGAATTTTTTGTTTGAATCAGAATGATTCTTTACATAGTAGGATTTATCCCTCCCTAAGACAAGATACTTGTATCTACGTTGGCCATTCTTTTTTATGAAGCAAAGTAATACCAACTCTTTTAATTTGTCTTTTAGTTTGGAATGTGGAATACTTGTGTAAAGAGTAGAAAAGTCAAATGTTTTAATACTGTTACAAGATGAAAGATAGTTAGATTGTATGTACTCTAAAAGATCTTTGGAATTTTTAAGTATCCACATCTGATTCACGCCACCTCTAGAATAGGCAGTTTCACAATAACTTTGAAGCCCGTCTTTGATTGCTGATAAAATAGTTGTTAATAATTTAGAAAGGGGTTTCGTGGAGCACTTGGAAGACCCAGCAATATACCGTTGTTTGTAAGGACACTTATGTAGTTTAGGTATCCAATACAGTGATGGAAGATCCAGTTCTTCATCTTTGGTTGAAATACCAAAGGAACAAAGAACATACCTATTATCCAGGATTTCCTCTTTGGTAAGTGTCGTGAGGGTATATGTTGGGTTTCCAAGTGAATTGTCTATACCTAATTCGTTTATCAAGCAATTAATGTAATGACTTTTACAGACAAAAACGATGTTATTTGGGGCTTTGTCTGCGGAGACAACAACATATTTATCATGGAGGTCAGATAGGTGTTTAGCAACATTTGGATCTTTGAAGATTGACGTAGCATGGGCATTGATGGACCCATTCAGTTTCTTAATTCTGATTTGTATTAACGACCTCACTGCCTTAATCCATTCGGATAGAGTGTCTACGTCTCCCTTCTTGCGCTTAGCCCATAAATAAAGGTATAGGATGAACACGGATGCGGCCACTTTCATTTTTGACAAAAACCATCTGAAAAGTGACATTTTCGGCATATTTGGTAGATTTTTTATATTTGAGCTTGAATCGGATCGTTTTAATGACCAAATCAGTTAAAATCTTTCACATAAAATAATTGAATCAAATGTAATAGACACTTAAGTGTTTAAAAAGAGTTCAAAATCTTTCGTCAGATGAACATGAAATTTGAGGCCAAAATCGGTCCTTACCGGATCTATTCCTTTTTCATTTAAAATGTTTAATTCTACATTCTTTTTAAAAAATGAGTCAAGGAATTGCCTCGGTGAGTATCAATTTTCCACACCGGTCTAACATTCTGTACAGCACTGATTACACCAAGATAATTAAAAATATTTATTTATATAAGTATCGAGAGGATGTACGATCTTCTGAGTTCTCATAAGTGTGCATATAGTGTAATAATGTTAAGTGATGTTTTGATTTGACAGGTACAGCTACTTTTTGCTTATCCTGAACAAGCATGACATATTTGCAAGTTAACGTTAAGCAACCAACAATCAGCGATTACGTACGCGTGTCATTAACAAATAAAAGGGGCCAGAAATTGTTAAGTATCAACTGTGAAATGTTTCATTTTTTATTGACACAGCATAGGTTTCTGACACAGAATGAATGTGTTTTAAGAATTTAAAATTTGTGTTTTGCCTTTGAGCAATTCACTATGCTGTTGAATATAAATCCTCTCAAAAAAATGTTTGAAGAAATTTGCTTTTTATTGATGAAATCTGAAATGAGAAAAATTGACCCCCCCCCAATTTTTTTTTACATCACCCTTTAACTTATTCCAAAACTGATCTCAATTTTTTCTAATGGAGTTTGCAACAATTACTACTCATTTAAATACATCATAAAATATTAAAATGTAAATAAGTGCTTGTTATCACTGAATGGTAAAGATTGTTTTAATTTATTAGTTGGTAGAAAAAGTGAATATACATTGAATATTGTATAAAACAATGATTTAGGTTGAATCAACTACTATTCTGGACAAAGAAAGATAACTCCAATAAAAAAAATCTTGCTATTGCACAATATTGTGCAATTCGATATTTCTTGCTATTGCGCAATACTGTGCAATTGAAAAAACTTGCTATATTGCAGAATACTGTGCAATTGAAAATTTCTTGCTATTGCACAATACTTTTAAAATATAAAAATTTTGGATCCTGATTTGGAACAACTTGAAAACTGGGCCCAAAATCAAAAATCTAAGTACATGTTTAGATTCAGCATATCAAAGAAGCCCAAAAATTAAATTTTTGTAAAAATCAAACTTAGTTTAATTTTGGACCCTTTGGACTTTAATGTAGACCAATTTGATAACGGGACCAAAAATTCAGAATCTTCATACACAGTTAGATTTGGCATATCAAAGAAACCCAATTATTCAATTTTTGATGAAATCAAACAAAGTTTAATTTTGGACCCTGATTTGAACCAACTTGAAAACTGGGCCAATAATAAAAAATCTAAGTACAATTTTAGATTCAGCATATCAAAGAAACACAAGGATTCAATTTTTGTTAAAATCAAACTAAGTTTAATTTTGGACCCTTTGGACCTTAATGTAGACCAATTTGAAAACGGGACCAAAAATTAAATATCTACATACACAGTTAGATTCGACATATCAAAGAACCCCAATTATTCAATTTTTGATGCAATCAAACAAAGTTTAATGTTGGACCCTTTGGGCCCCTTATTCCTAAACTGTTGGGACCAAAACTCAAAAAATCAATCCCAACCTTCTTTTTATGGTTATAAACCTTGTGGCAAAATGTCATAGATTTCTATTTACTTATACTAAAGTTATGGTGTGAAAACATATAAAAATGCTTATTTGGGCCCCTTTTTTGCCCCTTATTCCTAAACTGTTCGGACCTCAACTCCCAAAATCAATCCAAATCCTCCTTTTGTGGTTATAGACCTTGTGTTTAAATTTCATTGAAATCTATTTTCTTATACTTAAGTTATTGTGCGAAAACCAAGAATAATGCTTATTTGGTCCCTTTTTTGGCCCCTAATTCCTAAACTGTTGAAACCAAAACTCCCAAAATCAATCCCAACATTTCTTTTGTGGTCATAAACCTTGTGTCAAAATTTCATAGATTTCTATTTACTTAAACTAAAGTTATAGTGCAAAAACCAAGAAAATGCTTATTTGGGCCTTTTTTGCCCCTAATTCCTAAACTGTTGGCACCCAAACTCCCAAAATCAATCCCAACCTTCCTTTTGTGGTCATAAACCTTGTGTTAACATTTCATAGATTTCTATTTACTTTTACTAAAGTTACAGTGCGAAAACTAAAAGTATTCGGACGACGGCGACGACGCCGAAGACGCCGACGACGACGACGACGCCAACGTGATTCCAATATACGACCAAATTTTTTTTAATATTGCGGTCGTATAAAAAGTAGAAGATGTGGTATGATTTGCAATAAGTCAGTTCTACACCCAAGAACAAATGAAATAGAACAAATAAATGTTATCGTACGGCAAACAACCACTCTGTATATGCATGAAAGGTGCACTATATTTGCCTTTGAACTCTGTTATGTATGTTAATTTATTAAAAGTTAAGATGAGCAATCAAATTAAAAAGTTGTTTATAATCACTATAATAAAACTGATAATACTTTTTAAAATTATTCTATCATAATGTTTAGAATACTTTTATTATATCCGCTATCTATTGTTATGCATTTTTATCTTTATACGTTTATATATATTTTTATTTTGCTATTTACTTATACTTCAACGCTAAAACATCAGTTATCCCGGTATGATAAAGAAAACTTCTCATTATCAATTGCTACATATCCGAGGGCAGCTTTGATAAATACGACTGCAATTGATCGGAAGAAAACGGACAAGTGAAAAACTTAGTCCAAACTTGACTCGTAAGATTGTTGGTGAAACTATTTTCAGTTCTCTGAACTTCTTGTATTCAGATTTAAGAAAATGTCAATATTTTTTTTTGTAATGTGTTTATTGGCAAAGAACTTCATATATGCAATATAATTATAGTAAATAAGTTCATAGTACATCAGCAAAATCGAGACAAGTACATAAAGTTGATATTTTGAATCCTTCTATAAACGTATATTGATATTATTAATAATTTTAAAAAGGAATAGAAAATCTAAATCTAAGGTAGCATGGATTGGGTAGATATTTTTATTACATGAGAGTTAGCTTATAAAATCATTCTATTAGTTGGAGCCAGGGGTTCCAGCAGGTGTACGCTCTTTGCAATGGTTTATTTTTATAAAATATTATTTTTTCAATGAACAAATTTTCTTTAAGGTAATTTTTTAAGGCTACACTATTTACTTGTCCACATTCCATTTTTGTTTTGTATATATAATATTTGGTTAATAGTATTATGAGATTTCTTATGTAGTTTTTTTCTGTTTTTTCTAATATCCCAAATAAGACAATATCTAAATTAAGTGGTAGATCAATTTGGACTTTTGCAAATATCTATTTATTAAGTTCTTCCCAAACATCAAACACTTTTGGACATGTCCAGAATATGTGTTCAATAGTTTCTATTGAGTCTGAACAGAAAGTGTATTTATTGTTTTGTGAGATTTTAATTTTGTAGAGAAATTTATTTGTTCCCAAAATTCTGTGATTAATCCTGTATTGGAGCCACTGTAATTTTGAGTTTTTAGTAATGTAAAATGGAAGTCTGTATATTTTATTCCAAATAATATTATGTCTATTTAGGATTAAAGACCACTTTTCCTGTGATGTGATATTGGTTATTTTTTTATTTAAAACATTATACCTGTCTTTTGATCCTTTTGTAGATTTCATAAATATAGAAATAGTAGTTGGTATAATTGGCCCATAAGGCTTCATAAGCTGATTATTTTTAATATTAAGACTTTTCATATAGGAATAAACAGCTGACATTACTCCTTGAAATATAAGAAAGTTGGTATCAACATCATATGTTTTTTTTTAAATTCCTGCCAATTCATTAAATGTCCATCATTATCAATTAAATCATTTATTAGCCAGACGCCCTTTTCAGTCCATTTTTTATACAGAGGGGCTTGATTACCAATTTTAATTTCTTTATTATTCCAAAGATTAGATGCGATAAAATCATATTCGTTCTTAATAGCTATTTTGGTTTGTAGTTCAGTCCAAGCATTAAAAACCTCCAGCCAAAAAGGATTTTTAACTTGTGTTCTAGGACCTACCAAGAATAATTCATTTAATTCATTTTTTTCAGTACAAGTTAGTAATTTACAATAGTTATTAGTTTGTTTGATTATTCTTCTTATCCAAGTTAGTTTTAATCCTTTGATGTATTGTTTTAGATTTAACATGTTAAGTCCACCCAGTTCATATATTTGAGCAATTGTTTCCCTTTTAATTTTGTCTGGTTTACCATCCCAAATGAAATCAAATAATTTTTTTATGAATTGATTTAGTAATCCATTATTAAGATTTGGTAAAGTTAAAAATAGGTGATTGAGCTTTGAAATTATAAGACTTTTAATTATTGTAATTTTTCCAATTGGGGATAAGTATTTGTTAGACCAGCTTTTCATTGTTCTTTCTATCTCTTTAAATTTGGGTTCAAAATTTAGTGTTTCCATTTCTTGTAAGTCTACTGAATATTTAATACCCAAGAGCGTAAATCTGTTGGAACCCCACTCCAATCCCCAATTTACACACACTGTATCTTGGCTATATTTCTGTTTCCCAATCCAGACTACCTTTGTTTTCTCTAAATTCATCTTGAGACCAGACCATTCAGCATATAGTTCTAATACACAAAGAGATGCATCTAAGGATTCTGGTGAACCATCTAAAATAAGTGTGGTGTCATCAGCATATTGTGATATCAAAAATTCAGAGTCTTCAATAGTAATACCTTTTATGTTTTCGTTTTTTCTAAGTAATATTCCTAAAATTTCTGCACATAACAAGAAAATGTAAGGAGATAAAGGATCCCCTTGTCTGCAACCTCTTTCAATTGTAAAAAAATCTGATAGAAAATTATTCTGCGTTATTGCTGATTTAGTATTTGCAAAAAAAGTTTTAACCCAATGTTTTATGGAATTTCCAAAGTTGAAAAAGTCAAGAACTTGTTCTATGAAAATCCAGGATATTGTATCAAAAGCTTTTTCGAAGTCAATGAGGAGGAGAATGCCTGGGATATCATTTTCTTCAGTGTAGTGTAGTAAATCATATATTAATCTGGTGTTTTCATCAATTAATCTACCAGGTATAAATCCGGTCTGGTCATTATTAATTAAAATTGTTAAAACTGACTTTATCCTTTCTGCAATGCAACTTGATGCTAATTTATATATATTATTTAAAAGACTGATTGGCCGCCAATTCTTCATGTATTGTTTTGGTTTGTCACCTTTTGGAATGCAAGTTATAATTCCTTGTTTTTGGGTAATAGACATTTCCCCTTGATTATAGCCATATTTGATTGATCTATGTATGAATTTACCTTTATCAATCCAAAAAAAATTAAGAAATTCATTTGTATATCCATCCGATCCAGGGCTTTTCTCATTTTTCATTCTTTTAATTGCATCAGTCAATTCTATAAATGATATTTCCCCTTCTAACGACTCTTTCATATTTTCAGATAGTTTTGGTATATCTTTATGGGGTAAAGCATTATTTAGATTAATAGATTTTATAGTCTCATTTTTGGAATATAGATTTTTGTAATAATTTTTGGCTTCGTTTAGAATTTGTTGTTGGTTTTCAATTATATTTCCTGATTGATCAATTAATTTATGAATTGTTTTATTGACATAATTTTTTGTCTCTAAATTTATGAAAAACTTTGACGGTTTCTCTCCTTCTTCTACCCATTGTGTTTTTGACCTTATGTATTGACCCCTCATTTTATTTTGTCTGATAATTCTAAGATCCGTTTTCTTTTTTTCTATCTGTTCCAAAATTTCTTCTGTTTGGGTTATTTCTTCCAACTTGTTTATATCTTCAGCTAGCAAATGTTCTAGTTTATTTGTTTCTTTCTTTTTAAATGAAGCATACGATATTGTTTCCCCCCTTATTTCAGTTAACAATGTTTCTAAAAATAATTGATCACTAATTGTGAACTCAATTTCACTAGAGTCTACTAAGTTTAGGTTTTCTCGGTTATATACAAGAGAAGCATAGTGTTCTTTAGTTTTATTAATTACCTCTTTTACAATATGGATATAATCTGGATCATATAAAAGAGAATTGTTAAATTTCCATAAACCCCTCCCAATTCTGAAGTTATTAAGTTTTATTTGTAAAATAATAGGCGAGTGATCTGATCTATAACTATTTTGTATCTTTAAGTCATGTACATTTGGATAAAAGCTCTGTGAAACTAAAAAAAAACTAGTCTGCCCTGTTTCATTGGGTTTGGTTTCCTCCAAGTATATCTTTTACTTTCTGGATATAGTTCTCTAAATGGACCAGTTAAGTTGTAAATTTCCTTTATATCTAACACTTTTTCCTTAGCTTTTGGATTATTTATATTCAAGTAATTAAAAGAATCAAGGTGTTGATTTTGCACTAAGTTATAATCTCCTGTCACAATGACAGTATGATTATCAAATTCTTCAATTATTTCGCTAACTTTATCATAAAAATCAGGACTGTCACTATTTGGACCATATAATATAATTAAAGTAATATTATTATCTTCAATTTTAATATTCAATCCTAATAGATTTCCATTTTGATCTTTTTTGCTAAATGTAAAATCTTATATTCAAAATTATTATTAAATAAAATGGCCACTCCTCTTTGATTTGAAGAAAAGGAACTAAAGACGCATTCTCCACCCCATTGATTCTTAATAAGTTGTTCATCTTTTTCAGAAAAGTGTGTATCTTGAAGACAATGCATGCTACAATCTTTTGCTCTTAGATAGTCTAAAACATCTCTTCGCTTTTCAATTGAATTAAGTCCTTGGCAGTTGTATGAGACAATCTGAATAATATTATTTTTCATTTAGAGTATAAATGACATAAACAGTTTGAAACATTATTTATATAAAATGACAGAAAAAGTCCCACACAACTGGCAATAAGTAAAGAAAATTTAACACAATGTATGTTATGTAGTAATGGTCTGGTCTCTGATTCAAACATGATGTTAATTGTAATACTTCTGCTATAAATTTCTATATCTTCATGTATATTTGCCAATAAAATAATAAAGTAAATAATAAAACATTGTACAGAAAAGAAATGAAAAAAAATGAGTAAAAAATAAATGAAAATAATAAATACGAGTAAGTTAATAAATACAGGATATATACCTACAAATGGTATAGTCACCCAGCTTACTGAAATTACAATTTATAGTCTGTTGTGAGAAAAAAGGGGGGATTGTTATACTTTGATCAAAGGTTAACATTATGAAATGATCATTCATTGAGCAGAAAATATAACTTGATTTATGAATAAATCAGCTGTACTCATCATTCTTTTGAATCCTTGATTAAATAATATTTTTTTAAGTATTTAAATATACTGAGCACAGCTCTTGTTTCAAACTAAAAAAAAATCCAAATGCAATGAATATCTTTTGAGTTATTTCCCTTTGATTGCAAAAAGTAGAGTGTTGTTAAATCTTGATAATTATCTTTGTCTTTACTTTTCCTAAATTGTGATCTAAGGATGTTTTGGTTGAAGTTATTTTTATTTTCTAGTGTCACTTTAAAGGTTTCATTGCATGTTTATGAACATCTTTGGTATAAATATTATCCATTAAGAAGTCTTTACTATAGTACCTGAAACTTTAGTCCTAAAAGTGGATTATGTAAATGAAAACAATTATATATGTAACAGCAAATTAACAACTACTACCTGTGTTTAAGGAGCAATGTAATAAACTATTGCAATGCATATCAAAGCTTCCTATTCATAATATGAAGTCATAGCTTATTGGACTCAAGATAATGCAAACTTTATGCTAATTTTGGTTTCATCTATCCATGTGTTCAGAAAAAGAAAGGCCTGCTTTAAATTTTAATATAAGTTATACATGATTTAATTATCACTGTTAATTAAAAAGCTACTTAAATTATAAAGTCTAAATTATACGATTATGTTAACCGGCATTGTTTTGTAGTACTGTATCATTATAAATTGTGATTAATACTATGTATTATTCCTGTTTTTACACATGTATGTGTCTGACTATGTACAAGTATCATATTATATTATGTGTAGCCGTCATTTTGGACCAATTAATATTCTGTACCAGGATACATGTAAGTAAGTCATGGTTATACATGTTATATCGTGACATTACATGTGTACAAAAGTAACTCTATTATCTAGGAACCTATATGTCATATAAATCAATATAAGATTAATTCGCCATCTCAGAATCTAAAGCAATGTTAGTAAAACGTACACCAAATTGTTTTGATTGGTTTGATAATAATATAATGTAACTTAATTGGCTAAAAGTTTTGTTAGTACATGTACATCTTAATTTAAAGAGTAATTATTTTAATAATGGCCTTCGGCTTCTGAAACGGGTGAATTATCAAGTTTGATAACAACATGCTAAACATGCTATAGGCATATATTTTGATTTAAATACACAGCAAAAGCAGGAAATTTGCAAATAAAAGAAAGCTAATACAATGCAACTATTTTCTAAAGCTAAACAAAAAATAAAAAAATCAGAGCAAAAACACAACATAAATAGCAAAACATAAGCACGCATAAAAAAAAAAAAAAAAAAAAAAAAAAAGAAGCACAAAACAACAAAAAAAGAATAAGAAAATGCAGAAACATCAAACAAGCACACTTTTTACTTACTGTTCTTTTTTTTAAACCTGAAATATATATAATAGGCACATAGTTTGAGAAACATGGATATACATTAATTTATAGATCTAAATAGCTGGCGATAAAACATGAAACTTTTAAATAAATAACAAGCATGCTTGTCAAGAGAAGAAAATATAAACTTTGTATGTGCTTGTTATTTAAGAACATTTCAATGACCGTCAGTATATTGTCAAAAGTAAATTAAGTGTATCATCTGATCGTGGAGGCAAAAACAAAAAAGACAATCCTCATTTATAAGGTAAGCAACAGAGAGCCTCTCTCCTTAGAAACCAATTATCTTTTGAGTTTGTTAATTCTCATAAATCCGACAAACGAAGTTGTTGAAACAGGTCCCGTTTATTCCATCCAATCAAGGAATCATATAAACAATCCCCCGATCAAATATACAAATGTTTTACCTGTTTTACCTTCCTGTAAAAACAGGTGCATTTGTGAATTGGCTGGGATATAGTTTTGATACACGTATACACGTGCTAACTAAAAATGGAATTCAGATATATAAATCTCATTATCGATACTATTTAATATTTTTTTTAAATTTTCATGAATGATTGAAAAAAAATGGAAAAAGGCTTCTGTTTTTGTTTTTCCAAATAAAGGTTAATTACGGCTGAAGATTACGGCCATATAGTGTTATAGTAGTCTCAGATTTGATATTGTATTAAAAATACGATATTAAATAATTAATACGTAATAAATTGTATGTCATGTATCGGAGTTAATTATTTGATTGTTTCATAATGGGTTTCTATTAAATATACACCTGTCTCGGAGACATAATGTCACAGTCTGACATGTATATTCGGCTTGAATTATCCGATGGTCAGGTAAATCACAACCTGTTAAAATGAGTTTTATTCGACACCAGGGTGGTGTTCTCGAAGCTATCTTAGGATTAGGACGTGTCCTAAGTCTATCTTATGACAAGTCTTTGTCCTAAGTCGTGTTCTCGAAGCTCTCTTAACTTATGATATATCTCATTTTTCGTCCTAACTTTAGGACACCCAATAAGGTGTCTTAAGAGCATCCTATCTTCATCCTAGTGTAATAATGTTTGGATTTCGCTTTTTGCTCATTATTTTACGTGAAAATGAACATGAAATGAAACGCACCATCGGTCATTAACTCGTATATAAAGAAATTGTGCATGATTTTAAACTTTGAACTTCGTGTTTCACGATACGATTACACAACTTTTATTCTCATTTCAAAACAAATTGTTTTCAAGTTTAAATAACAATCCTTTTTGATATAATTACATTGGTAATTATGCATTTAATTCTGTACATGTTATTATAAAATTCGTAAACAATTTTGTTAAATAATTTCGACATTAATAAATGTTTTGTCAAAAATATTTTGAAGATTTAAAATTTCGACTTAGGAAAAGTTTAGGACGTCCTAACATAAGATTCGTCTGAGAGAGCTTCGAGACACAACTTAAGAGTGTCCAAAGTCGATCCTAAGTCCATCCTAAAATCGGTCTTATCTATGACTTAGGACGAATCTTAGGATACCTTCGAGAACACCACCCAGAGGTACACACGAAGTAGTTACACCACAGGTTTTCACACTCCTTCCGAAAATATTATTTACAAATTATAGAATTAAATAATAAATATTGTTTGACAAATATCGTTTATCATGATCGACTTTGTCTTATAATATTTATAATTTGTATAGATCATTAAAAAATGATTACTTTCTGGGTTCATTATTAATTTGGCTTGTATTGGGTTGATTTTTTATGATGGTCTGTAAATTGTTTTCTAATTGTGTTTTTCGAAATACTATGAGCTTGCATTCAGTTGTTTTTATGATTGTCGGTAAATTTATGGTTTCTCCTTTTCACGGATTGTGTATTTAGTTAGGACTTACACTTAATGATCATTTAATAGAAAATTGCAATACAAGTCTCACTTTTGACCTCGAATATAAAGGCATTAACCATATTGTAAGCGTAATGTACATGTTTCCCTTCTTTTTTTTACTTTTAGACTAGAAAATTCTCCTTTTAATTTTGAAACATTTTGACATGGACCTGTGTGAATAGTGAAACAACATTTTGACTTGATTGTTAGTTAAAACCCTTTTTTACTTTATACAAACTGCACGAAAAGGTGTCTTCCTTTGTTGTTGATCAGGCTGAATTAATTGATGCTTGCTTAACGTCCAGTGGCTAATATTTCATTTTTGTTGTTGTTGATCAGCTTGATTTAATTGATGGTTGCTAAACGTCCAGTGGCAAATATTTCATTTTTTTTTATTACATATTGATTTGCGAGTGTATGACATTCATTTTTTTCTGTACAGTATATGCAATATAATGTCTAACTCTCCACAAGAAAACAAATGATACAGACATCAACATTTTAAGGTGACCAAAAGGCTCTAAGCAATGCGTAAAATTCATATTGCACTGTCAACTATACAAGGTCTATTTAAGAAAAAGGTTTAACACATCAAACAAGAAAACTCACGGTCTTATTTATGAACAAAATAATAAGAAAAAAATCCAAATATGACTGTGAAACAATTTGTTCGGTCTGTAATGCGCATGCGTCATTTATCTATCAATCGATAGGTTTAATTTTACTATAGACTTATATAGGACAATGATTTATATTCCCTCATTTCATAAACTAACCTTTGATTTTTTTTCTCGTCGTTGTTAAATAAAGTTAATTTGTTGTTTTAGCTTTAAATTGATGTAAAAATTATGAAAATAAGAAATTTAAAACATCCGTATTTTTTTATTCAAAAATTACTATCATAAAGAACGAAATAAATCATATTTGTGTATACACAAATACGGAATTTCTTGAAAACCGTGACTTCTTTTTCCTAAAATAAAAAATAGTATTACTATTTTTTTTAATTTCGCGTTGTTATTTTTGTTAACTTAACAGATGACGGAATATAATGGTGTATTTGTCTTAAATATAACTATTGCTCTTCATCCGTATTTTTATGATCAAAAATTGTATAATAACCAAAATGTTCCCAAATATAGTACGCTGTTATATAAAGGCATAGGGAAAACTTGTATTGGTATGAAATGCTAGGGTTTATCTCTATAAGGTTAAATAGACAAAAAATATTGTATTTTTAAAACAAGTTCAATGTATGTACAATATAAGAATAAAGAATATAGTTAGTAGAATATCCCAGGTGTTTTGTATAATAAAAAAATGGCATTTTTTGTTTCCATGATAGAGGATCAGATAGAGGATAGAATATATCTTCAATGAATAATGTTAAAACTTTAGTTAAAGCAGAGACATATATACACATATGTCTCTGGTTTAAGCTTTACAAATAAATATAAATATATATATATTTTAATATTGTTAAAAAAAAAATGACGAAAGCTGCAGAAACAAATAATGACATAACACACACTAGACTGACATTTTGCAGAGGACTATGTATAATAAATTGCCGTGGATTTATGGCTTTCATAGGGTGAACTGTGGCATCTTCGTGTAGAGATATTGACAATAAACAACAATTGGATTAGGTAAATTGATTGCGACAAGCATATTATTTTAATAAAATATTTGTTTACGAGAACAAATTACAGTTTACCGTTGAGCATGGCTGCTTCACATCATAATCTTCGTCCAAAATCAGACATTAATTGGAGAAAACTTTGTTTTGGTGAACCACTGCCACACCAAAAGAAAAAGATACTCGAACAGAGACACACCTTACCAGAAACATATCATATCGAAAGAATCATTACCAAAAAAAGTGTTCCAGTACAGGTAATTATTATTTTTTTTATATTTTTTTATTAGAATAAGCGAAACCTGAAACTACTATAACACCTGCTATAGTAGTCTCAGGCGAAACTGAGATAATAAAGATT
The DNA here is from genome assembly GCF_036588685.1 of Mytilus trossulus. Classification (NCBI taxonomy): domain Eukaryota; kingdom Metazoa; phylum Mollusca; class Bivalvia; order Mytilida; family Mytilidae; genus Mytilus; species Mytilus trossulus. The sequence continues at coordinate 63,979,791 of NC_086375.1, forward strand.
ATCCAAAATAGTCTCTCATGTGCTACTTAAACGACTCCGGAAAACAAGTCATTTATAAAGAGTTTTGCTACTTTGTCGTTCTTAATTCAGATTTTCTGTATACATTTATTAATCAAGAATATAATGATATATAGGAACATACACTTTAATAAGAAATATCTTTATAATATGCCTTCTTTAAACAGATTATACATACGCAAAGCATGTATATTAAGATTGGCAATCCAATTAAGAAAAATCCGTGCATTTTTTAATACTAGTACATGTTTGTTTTGAACTATCTATTCTAAGTTTCATCAGAGACATATAATACAATTATATTATTATATGTCTCTGGTTTCATGGATAAATATATATATTAAAATAAATAAGATGAATAGTTTTTATTAAAGCTGAAATTTATTACTTCGAACTAATTAGATAATCGTCCATTTATCTTATTTAGCAATGTATGCATATAATAAAATAAAAATATAATTCTATATGTATTAAAGTGCAAAACACATTTCTATAGATGCGTGTACATGTATCAAACATATACCGGGTAGAACTCAAGATTGTTCGCCTCAGGGAGTGATGCGTGTACAGGTTATTTATTTGTCACATTGTTGTGAAGATATTCGTTTTATATTTCTGATAAATAGGCATGACCCCGAGGTGTAACTAATCAATTATGTAAATAACATGCAGTGTCTGAATATTTTTGTTAAAATCTACTGGAATTAAAATATCTGTAACATACTATAAATATGTAGTTTTATGGCAGTAAAGATTTGAATTGAATTTAACAATCGACAGCATATACATTTTTTAATTAAATAAAGGTATTGTGTTATCAGTTATCAGGAAAGAAATTTTGTAGATAATTGTGTTGAAAAAGTATTAGAGTTATTCATGTCAAGTGACAAACATTACAAACATATCGATATGATAACATGTAATAATTTATGTGGCATGAATATATATGAATCGTGCTTTATTCAAGAGCCTGAAAAGGGACATTGTGTGTTAGTCTTAAACAAGCCATTTGTTGCATGAGGGAATAGTTTAAATTAAAATGCTCATGCCACCCTATACATCATATTAGACTCCAATATCATCAAACATTAGGCTGCCGTGTTATTCATACTCGTACCATGCATACACACATTGTTTTTCTTCCAAGTGTTCGATTCATATTGGTTCTTTGTACTATTTGAATAAGAGCCCAACTAACAATAAATACAAAAAAAAAAGAGAAAACAATAACACATGAGAGAAACTTCATCAACTAGCACATTTTGTTTTATTGTTTTAGCCTACTTAATGATTATACAAAGCTTGCAACCTAACGGTTTATGTATATGTCTTTGCAGGGTTTGTTGTATCTGGTGAAATGGGAAGGTTTTCATGAAGATGATAGTACCTGGGAACCGCAATCACATCTTGATGCAGAATCTATGTCCAATTTCTTTCCTGCCTTTATCAGTTTTGATCGGTTAAACAGCGCTGCCAGATTATTTGAAGAAGTCATACAGCAGAGGCTAAGACCTAACAACAGAACAATATCAACTAATCTCCGATTTGACCTGGATGTGTATCGCTATTGTTTTAATACAGACGAATCCATTCGGATAGATTCCGTAGACAGCCTGAAAAAGCTTCCTCTTTCAAATGGATGGAACTATAAATTGAACAAACAGGGTTATGGGCAAATAATAACTTTTCCGTTTCGACTAAGACCAAAACTGCAGATGAGGAAAATTTTTTTGCGAAAAGATGACGGGTCAGTGGAAACAAAATACAGACCTATAGAAATTGTCAAAATAATTTCTGCCAGCGAGTCTTTCTGAAGTAGAAGTGTACATAAATTTATTCAATCCACCAAAATGTCGGACAATTTAACAACACCAGACAGAAAGCAAATAGAAAACTTTTTACAAATAGGTACGCGATCGCCGGTATTGGCTAAATCATTTGTTTCTAACAACAAAATTGTGCTCACTTTGGAAATAAAGTATCCGTTCCTGCGAAAATTATCAACCTCCAAATTCAAGTATCCAGATCTATATTACGTAGACATTATCAATTCGCAACTTGGATTTCTTCATCTAAAACAATGTGAAAGATTAGAAAAACGATTTTATACCGTCTGTAAAGATATAGCTCAACTTTATAAAAAAAACAGTGGTGGCCGACAAAAAGCAAAGTTAGATCTAAAATTTACAAAAATTGCCATATTTGAAAATGACATTCTTTCATCGTCTGAGCTCACTTCATCGTTAGAAAAATTTGCAGAGGAAAACGTATCACTTGCCGATCAATGTAGGATTCTATCAAAGCAAATCAAAGAATCCGAGGAGCAAAGAAAACTATATAAGACAGTCCAGCAGCAAATATTTCAAAACATCATGAAATAGACCCTATTTTGATAAATCGTGGAAAGAAGTTTCAAGAAGCTGGTAGAACTCAACGATACGAAAAAATCAAAACACTGACAAACAAAGTCGACAAGGCTTTGTGGTTTTTCGAATCGTATGGACTGAAACCTTCTAGTTTGAAACTAACTACTGTAGCAGGAGAACCAGTCAAACAGTTAGATCTAGCAGACATAGATGATGAAACCCGTAGGAGCATGGATCTGGAGAAAATGAAGGCAGTATTATTTATTTTAGACAAGTTTAAAATCAGTGACCAGGCTTACCATGAAATAGTTAGGAAAACCGAAGATCTGCCACGGCTTCATTCAATCGTGAGTTTAAGAGAGAAGACGAATAGTACATTCGAAATATATCGCACAACAGGCAATATTCCAGGTGCATATGTCAGCCTTAAGTCAGAGCTGGAGAATTGTTTTAAAAAATTTGAAACATTGCCATCAGAGACAATAAAAATAAAAATATCAGGGGACGGTACACGAGTTACTCGAATTTCGAATTTTATCGTTTTGTCATTTTCTATTATAAGTGAAACAGCAAAATTGTCTGCAGACGAACAAACTGTTTTAGCTATTGTGAAAACCTCAGAAAGCTATGAAAACCTTTCTTCATCTCTACATCCAGTTTTCAGTGAAATAAACGAACTGTACCATTCAGGAAGTATACAAATCAATGAAAACATTTACAAAATTCAGCTTTTCTTTGGGGGAGATATGAAATTTTTGCAAATATGTTTAGGAATTGGCTCATCGACTGGGGAGTATGCTTGTGTGTGGTGTAAAGTTTCGAAGTTTGACAGAGGAGACATCAGTAAGCCATGGAACTTTTACTTAGCATCCGATATGAAGCGATCCATTTCCGAGACAACAGTACTATCTCGATCGTCGAAGAAGGGATATGGAGTAAAGCACATCCCTCTGCTCACGTTTGAACCAGAACACTGTGTCCCAGATGAACTTCATCTATTTATGAGAATATTCGATGTTTTGCTCCGTAATGTGATCGACGACGCTAGAAATAAAGATATTATGGCTGATGTAAACGAAGAAAAGGGGGATTATCTGGAATTTTTAGTAGCCAACATCCGAAAATGTGGTGTCTCCTTTGATACTTGGACAGCTAAAGGACAGACTGAACTCGATTGGACGTCTCTTTGTGGAGCAGATATGAAAAAAGTTATGAAAAGTTTACCCGACCTGCTTATGTTCGTTATACATAACGAAACCCATGACACAGTTGTTAAAATTTGGAAAGATTTTTGGCATATTTACCAGTATATTTGCTCAAACGAATGCGAGAGGCGTACCGGAGAGGCAACATCCACTCTTGTTAAGGACTGGATAACTCTTTTTTTGAGTTTGAACGGGAAAAGGAAAGGCTATGGTCCACTAAACATTACCACGTATATCCACTGTCTGATCTACCACGTCCCGTTCTTTGTCTCGACATATGGAAGCTTAAGACAGTTTAGCGGCCAACCAACAGAAAAAATCAACGACAGTATCAAAACGATACATCATGCAAAAACTAATTTCCAAGATTGCACAGTGGATGCCCTGAAAGTGAGAAAGAGAATTGAGATGAATTTAGGTAACGAAAGAACAAGACGTCCATATGAAAAGAAAAAAGCAGACTATTGGGAAGATACAATCAAATTTATTCGAACAAAGAAAAAAGCATCCATCCTTCAGGAAATCAAAGAGGCCAACAAGCAGAAACAACATGACGATGAGGACCGGCTATTAGACAATTTCGACGAAATGACAATTTCAGACATTAAGGGAAAATTGAAAGGACTCGGTGTTACTACCAAGTTACGGAAAAAGGAAAAGTTACTCGAACTTTTAAAAGATTCTTTAAAGAAATAAATTCAATTCATTGTATCATACCAATTTATATTCATATTTTGATTTCATGGTTTTTATTTTCCCTATTGAATGTACATTATTGTTTTAACCTTTTTCAGATATTTTTTTTGTAAAGCCTGTCATTCTTTTAATTCAAATAACCTAAACAGATAGGAATATAAAGATATGTCAAAAGACGAGGAGTATAATGCTCGATGTATAATCTAACTTTTGCACATTTTGTGCATTTTAAAACAGGTTTGGGAAAAGATACTCTATTAAATACTAGTATTTTTGTTTTGTTAATATGTTTTTATCATTTTATCTATTTGCGTTAGAATTTTTTTCAGGTGAAATTTTGGGTTTTTGGTCAAATATTCGGACGCCTCGTTTTTTCCTAAGAATACAGATTAAAATAGTTTGCCCTAAATCACCCACTTTTCTTATTATAGAAGATTTCGAATCAATCATAAAGGTCGTTTACATGATAGTTTACGCAGATTATAGATTTCCTTTCTTACGATTTGAGACCCAAATAATGACAATGCTTGAAACTTTTCCCGTCATGTTTTAACATCATGTTTTAAAAGGACTTCCATTACCTTTCAATTTAGTATTGATTTTAATTTATAGATTTTTAAAATATCACGTAAGTACATTCTTAATATTTTCTTTTTCGTAACCTTGCGAATACGGATTTAAATGTTTATTATAAAATGCAATACAAAAAGGGGGGTGGCATGTTATCGAATGTAGAGGCCTGTACATATCATTCACCATGGTCTTGAAAAATCAAAACATGTTATCAGTATTATATGTGAACTCAGTGGGACAATATATTTATCAGTTTGTTATAATGCGAACGATAACGCAGAGGTGATAATTACTTACTTATGTATATATTCATTATTATCTGTACTTATAATCGATAAATTTCAATAAAATATTAAATATGTGCATTTGACTTTTCGAACAAACAATGATCAGTCACCTAAGTAATCGTCTGCGGCATGGTACAATTATGGATGAAGAAATCGATTTTGTCTTTTTTATTTCCATTCAAAAATAATTTAGATATGTGGGGTTTTTTTTCGCTATTTTTCATCTTGACAAAATTTGTGATATTTTCTCGAACTGTTAATTATTGTTTTTGTACCGGCAAAATTGTATTTGAATTGAAAATTTTAATTATTAACACAATCAGCAAGCCTGTGGCTAGCTTTTCAAAATATAATTAATTGACCAATATAAACAAGAAGATGTGGTATAATTGCAAATGAGACTGACAACTCTCAAAAGGAGCCCAAACGACATAGAAATTACAACTATAGATCAACATACGGCCTTCAATATTGAGCAAAAAATTTACCGCATATTCAGCTATAAAAGGCCCCGAAATTACATATGTAAAACATTTAGAAACTAGAAAACTAACACCATATTTTATGTACAAAAATTAAGGAAAAACAAATAAGTTACACTTCAACAAACTAAGTACATTTAATTTTATTCCGAAGAACTATGAAGATGTGGTTCGATTGCCTAAGAGTCTGACCTGAACAATAGAAAGTCCTGACATGACGAAAGGAAAAATAATTCGACCGAGAATACCAATATGTTAAAAGCATGTATTTTCTATACAGAAATCAAAACCAACTGTTGTCTGCTTTATGGTCGGGTTGTTGTCTCTCTGACAAATTCCCCATTTTCTCTCTCAATTTCAGAATTACGAGAGCCTTCATTTTCGCACTCTCAGGAGCTATTATCAGGTCTTCTTGTTTCTTATTTAAGCTTGTGTTACATATATTTTGATTTTTGACAGTATTGGTCTCAATTTTTCGGATATTCTGTGTTTTTTCTCTGTCTATAAGATTTCAGTACACAACACATCGTTCATCAAAGAGAATATTAACGTGAAACGATTTGTTGTTACATTGAGGGTAACATATGTTTTGCAAGTTTAGGACGAGTATAACATAAAAAAAAACACATAAAAAAGGACTTCTCGCTAGGTTTTATTGTAGACCCATTGGTGGCCTTTGGCTGTTATCTGCTCTGTATATATATAGTCGGGTTGTTGTCCCATATCATTTGTTCTAAAGTCAATTTAGTTATTTATTATGATACTTCTTCGACATCCTTCTTTCAACCATGCAAGAATTGGTAAATATCGCGAAATGTATAAGTCGATACCCTACAGTACAGACAAACTTTTCATGAAGGATTCAGAGATTTGAAAAATACCAAATACTTTTTTGTGATGAAACAAGCACTTTTATATAACGATAAAAAATTCTAGATTACACATTATTATATGATTAAACCATGTAAAATAAACACTAAAATATGTCGATATGATTGCGACAACTCTTTATCAAAGACATCAACTGGAAGCTATAAATGCTCGTTATGTTACAAAACTTAATCTAGTGTAAAACAAAGCAGACGGGGAAAATCAACTGCAAAAATAATGCAATCACATAACACTTTAAAAACAACAAAAAGAAGTCTAGATAAGGCTTGTGTTAATATCATGCGTTATCCGATAATCATTAATGTGCGAACTCGACATGTGTTCTTACATCAAGAATTTCCGCTAGATTTGCCTCCCTTGATATTATAACAGAGTTACGTCCCTTTGAGAAGTACGAGTTATTTCCCCTAACCGAACTAATAGTTCAGTATAGTGTATACAGCAACACACCAGTGAATTACAGGCTCCTTACTTTGTGAAAGCACATACATAATAAAGGCATGATAATAGACAAGCCGTACAATTTTATGATCTTGTTTGTTGTTTTTTCCCCACAGTAATCATATCAATAAAATCTATAAACCAATAAATGTGGTGTGGCGTTTGAATAAACCAAATTACATCTGTAAAAAGACACCTACATCCCTGTGTTATAGCAGAGACATGTATACTAAAGAGATTAGCGACTTGGAAATCTCGCTGACTTCACGCGTGTAAACTCGTACCCAGCATCCTCTAATCATATGATAACGAGATTAGCGGTAGTCTAGACAACCGATTAGTTTTATAAATTGACCATAAACCCACTTTTTCATGGTATGGTATCAATATTTCTGACCTGACACTACGTACTTTTTATTGCTTAATTCTTTAGAATTTAATATGCAATGTTTCGGGTTCTTTCGGGAATAATCCCAGGTAAACCCTCATCAGAGGTCGACCTTTATATATTTATTTCGTATCTAGTATCATAGATAGATGTGTGTCTGTTTCATAACAGTTTTTTTCAAATTTACTACACGTGCATATAGGTCTACGTTGTAGCTAGTCTTTTTACAGACTAAAGAAACTGACCAAGTAGATCAGCACCTTTGGTTAATTATTCATATATATAATGAAAAGACTTATTGTCTTTATTCACGTAATCTAATCTATCATAAATCTACACGAGATCTAATAGAGATAGTAATTGTCAGTGCTATACTGTGGAATTCACAGTAGACTGTCGTGTATGTTTTAACACCTATTTGATAATATACAAATGTCTCCATGTTTAACAATTGAAGAGGTTTGTGTAGATACCATGTCGGGTCTATACACGAATATAACAGGAACCATTCGGTTTTCCCTTGTACGTGATCTCTTGAAAGAAAACGGCATCACGTCTTTTTACATCTGTTTCACAGTATAATGATTATATACTAAAGCCTCCCGTGGTGGGGTATTGTGAATCAATGTCTTCGGCTTAATGATTAATTATCATGTTGCCAATATTCTTATTGTTTTTTAAACCACTATCTGGTTTGGATTTAGATAGTTTTTTTTCATTATTTTTTTGGCAATCGGATCTTTCCGAATTATATACCAAAATTTTGTTAATACCGTGTTAAGATATTCAAAAATATTTCAGTCATTTATTTTCTAATCTTTGGTTTCTTTGCAAGTTGCTATATGCATCTATGCTAACTTAGTCTAACTGTTTCGTTAGGGTGAAATGTGCAAGACATATATACTTTAGACCGTGTTTGTACGAGCTTCTCATTAGTACATGTTGCTATTGTTTCTAGGAATTCTGTACCTTCAGAAGGAATGTAAACAATGTACTATTTCAAATAGTTGTTCACTTTGTTCACCTTCTTCATTAAATTTATTAAATCCATCAATTCTCATTCTTAAGTGGAATTTAATATTATTTTTATAGCATATTTCTCTGTTTTATGTCTATAATTATAGTCAAATATAGCAATATCAGATATTTCCAGGGAGGCAACTCTCCCCATTGAAACGCCAACGATCTGTTGGTAGTATAATAGTATAACTTTCGTTGTTCATTGACAATCATATTTATTTAGTATTAGTTTCTATGTAACCTTGAATGGCTTGACATACTAATTATTATCGATATTAGTTGCTTAACATCCAGTGGCAAGTATTTCATGTATGTTTTGGACTATGATATAGTAATGACATAAGGTTGTTTGCTAGTATTAAAGTATAACTTCCATAGTTCATTGACAATCATATTTGTTTTAGTCAGTTTCCATGCTACCTTGTAAGGTTTGACATGATACAGCGATGAATTATTGGTTCTTTGTTGCTTAACATACAGTGGCAAGTATTTCATGTATGTTTAGGACTATGATATAGTAGTGTCATAAGGTTGTTTGCTAGTATAATAGTATAACTTCCATAGTTCATTGACAATCATAATTGTTTTAGTCAGTTTTCATGCTACCTTGTAAGGTTTGACATGATACAGCGATGAATTATTGGTTGTTTGTTGCTTAACATCAAGTGGCAAGTATTTCATGTATGTTTTGGACTATGATATAGTGGTGCCATAAGGTTGTTTGCTAGTATGATAGTATAACTTCCATAGTTCATTGACAATCATAATTGTTTTAGTCAGTTTCCATGCTACCTTGTAAGGTTTGACATGATACAGCGATGAATTATTGGTTGTTTGTTGCTTAACATCCAGTGGCAAGTATTTCATGTATGTTTTGGACTATGATATAGTAATGACATAAGGTTGTTTGCTAGTATAATAGTATAACTTCCATAGTTCATTGACAATCATAATTGTTTTAGTCAGTTTCCATGCTAACTTGTAAGGTTTGACATGATACAGCGATGAATTATTGGTTGTTTGTTGTTTAACATCCAGTGGCAAATATTTCATGTATGTTTAGGACTATGATATAGTAGTGCCATAAGGTTGTTTGCTTGTAAAATAGTATAACTTCCATAGTTCATTGACAATCATATTTGTTTTAGTCAGTTTCCATGCTACCTTGTTAGGTTTGACATGATACAGCGATGAATTATTGATTGTTGGTTGCTTAAAATCCAGTGGCAAGTATTTCATGTATGTTTTGGACTATGATATAGCAATGACATTAGGTTGTTTGCTAGTATAATAGTATAACTTCCATAGTTCATTGACAATATATTTGTTTTAGTCAGTTTCCATGCTACCTTTTAAGGTTTGACATGATACAACGATGTATTATTGGTTATTTGTTGCTTACCATCCAGTGGCAAGTATTTCATGTATGTTTTGGACTATGATATAGTAATGACATAAGGTTGTTTGCTAGTATAATAGTATAACTTCCATAGTTCATTGACAATCATATTTGTTTTAGTCAGTTTCCATGCTACCTTGTTAGGTTTGACATGATACAGCTATGAATTATTGATTGTTTGTTGCTTAACATCCAGTGGCAAATATTTCATGTATGTTTTGGACTATGATATAGTAGTGCCATAAGGTTGTTTGCTAGTATAATAGTATAACTTCCATAGTTCATTGACAATCATATTTGTTTTAGTCAGTTCCCATGCTGCCTTGTTAGGTTTGACATGATACAGCGATGACTTATTGGTTGTTTGTTGCTTAACATCCAGTGGCAAGTATTTCATGTATGTTTTGGACTATGATATAGTAATGACATAAGGTTGTTTGCTAGTATTATAGTATAACTTCCATAGTTCATTGACAATCATATTTGTTTTAGTCAGTTTCCATGCTACCTTGTAAGGTTTGACATGATACAGCGATGAATTATCTGAATTAGTGGTGACAGGATCATAAATTAAATATCACACTATCCATTGGTGTATTATATTGTCCTATATTGTGTGACAATATTATTGTCACCTCCCATTTCGATGAAACGGGATTATTATCATTTAAATTATTATTAAATAATAAATATGCTTCAACATTGTTTATATGTTTTATATATACGTTTTATTTTTGTATTATATAATTTTATTTTATTTTTGTATTATATTATATTTATTTGTATTCCAGTTCATTCTGTATACATTGATATAAGTTATTCACTTTACTTATATATTAGATTTCTATTATTTGTATCTCATGGTACATGTAGATTGTATACGATGTACAATATCATAAACATATACAAAGATGCATACTATTGCATTGTGCATATAGTATAGTGTCGTACGTAGTTTCTCGATCAGAAATACGTCGTACCATAGCATAAATAAGGATCAAAAATTCTATAATGAAATAGAACCTGATTCAACGGGTGAGATCACAACAAGTGAAAAATTCACCGTATCAAATAGTTTTATAAATTGACCATAAACCCACTTTTTCATGGTATGGTATCAATATTTCTGACCTGACACTACGTACTTTTTATTGCTTAATTCTTTAGAATTTAATATGCAATGTTTCGGGTTCTTTCGGGAATAATCCCAGGTAAACCCTCATCAGAGGTCGACCTTTATATATTTATTTCGTATCTAGTATCATAGATAGATGTGTGTCTGTTTCATAACAGTTTTTTTCAAATTTACTACACGTGCATATAGGTCTACGTTGTAGCTAGTCTTTTTACAGACTAAAGAAACTGACCAAGTAGATCAGCACCTTTGGTTAATTATTCATATATATAATGAAAAGACTTATTGTCTTTATTCACGTAATCTAATCTATCATAAATCTACACGAGATCTAATAGAGATAGTAATTGTCAGTGCTATACTGTGGAATTCACAGTAGACTGTCGTGTATGTTTTAACACCTATTTGATAATATACAAATGTCTCCATGTTTAACAATTGAAGAGGTTTGTGTAGATACCATGTCGGGTCTATACACGAATATAACAGGAACCATTCGGTTTTCCCTTGTACGTGATCTCTTGAAAGAAAACGGCATCACGTCTTTTTACATCTGTTTCACAGTATAATGATTATATACTAAAGCCTCCCGTGGTGGGGTATTGTGAATCAATGTCTTCGGCTTAATGATTAATTATCATGTTGCCAATATTCTTATTGTTTTTTAAACCACTATCTGGTTTGGATTTAGATAGTTTTTTTTCATTATTTTTTTGGCAATCGGATCTTTCCGAATTATATACCAAAATTTTGTTAATACCGTGTTAAGATATTCAAAAATATTTCAGTCATTTATTTTCTAATCTTTGGTTTCTTTGCAAGTTGCTATATGCATCTATGCTAACTTAGTCTAACTGTTTCGTTAGGGTGAAATGTGCAAGACATATATACTTTAGACCGTGTTTGTACGAGCTTCTCATTAGTACATGTTGCTATTGTTTCTAGGAATTCTGTACCTTCAGAAGGAATGTAAACAATGTACTATTTCAAATAGTTGTTCACTTTGTTCACCTTCTTCATTAAATTTATTAAATCCATCAATTCTCATTCTTAAGTGGAATTTAATATTATTTTTATAGCATATTTCTCTGTTTTATGTCTATAATTATAGTCAAATATAGCAATATCAGATATTTCCAGGGAGGCAACTCTCCCCATTGACACGCCAACGATCTGTTGGTAGTATAATAGTATAACTTTCGTTGTTCATTGACAATCATATTTATTTAGTATTAGTTTCTATGTAACCTTGAATGGCTTGACATACTAATTATTATCGATATTAGTTGCTTAACATCCAGTGGCAAGTATTTCATGTATGTTTTGGACTATGATATAGTAATGACATAAGGTTGTTTGCTAGTATTAAAGTATAACTTCCATAGTTCATTGACAATCATATTTGTTTTAGTCAGTTTCCATGCTACCTTGTAAGGTTTGACATGATACAGCGATGAATTATTGGTTCTTTGTTGCTTAACATACAGTGGCAAGTATTTCATGTATGTTTAGGACTATGATATAGTAGTGTCATAAGGTTGTTTGCTAGTATAATAGTATAACTTCCATAGTTCATTGACAATCATAATTGTTTTAGTCAGTTTTCATGCTACCTTGTAAGGTTTGACATGATACAGCGATGAATTATTGGTTGTTTGTTGCTTAACATCAAGTGGCAAGTATTTCATGTATGTTTTGGACTATGATATAGTGGTGCCATAAGGTTGTTTGCTAGTATGATAGTATAACTTCCATAGTTCATTGACAATCATAATTGTTTTAGTCAGTTTCCATGCTACCTTGTAAGGTTTGACATGATACAGCGATGAATTATTGGTTGTTTGTTGCTTAACATCCAGTGGCAAGTATTTCATGTATGTTTTGGACTATGATATAGTAATGACATAAGGTTGTTTGCTAGTATAATAGTATAACTTCCATAGTTCATTGACAATCATAATTGTTTTAGTCAGTTTCCATGCTAACTTGTAAGGTTTGACATGATACAGCGATGAATTATTGGTTGTTTGTTGTTTAACATCCAGTGGCAAATATTTCATGTATGTTTAGGACTATGATATAGTAGTGCCATAAGGTTGTTTGCTTGTAAAATAGTATAACTTCCATAGTTCATTGACAATCATATTTGTTTTAGTCAGTTTCCATGCTACCTTGTTAGGTTTGACATGATACAGCGATGAATTATTGATTGTTGGTTGCTTAAAATCCAGTGGCAAGTATTTCATGTATGTTTTGGACTATGATATAGCAATGACATTAGGTTGTTTGCTAGTATAATAGTATAACTTCCATAGTTCATTGACAATATATTTGTTTTAGTCAGTTTCCATGCTACCTTTTAAGGTTTGACATGATACAACGATGTATTATTGGTTATTTGTTGCTTACCATCCAGTGGCAAGTATTTCATGTATGTTTTGGACTATGATATAGTAATGACATAAGGTTGTTTGCTAGTATAATAGTATAACTTCCATAGTTCATTGACAATCATATTTGTTTTAGTCAGTTTCCATGCTACCTTGTTAGGTTTGACATGATACAGCTATGAATTATTGATTGTTTGTTGCTTAACATCCAGTGGCAAATATTTCATGTATGTTTTGGACTATGATATAGTAGTGCCATAAGGTTGTTTGCTAGTATAATAGTATAACTTCCATAGTTCATTGACAATCATATTTGTTTTAGTCAGTTCCCATGCTGCCTTGTTAGGTTTGACATGATACAGCGATGACTTATTGGTTGTTTGTTGCTTAACATCCAGTGGCAAGTATTTCATGTATGTTTTGGACTATGATATAGTAATGACATAAGGTTGTTTGCTAGTATTATAGTATAACTTCCATAGTTCATTGACAATCATATTTGTTTTAGTCAGTTTCCATGCTACCTTGTAAGGTTTGACATGATACAGCGATGAATTATCTGAATTAGTGGTGACAGGATCATAAATTAAATATCACACTATCCATTGGTGTATTATATTGTCCTATATTGTGTGACAATATTATTGTCACCTCCCATTTCGATGAAACGGGATTATTATCATTTAAATTATTATTAAATAATAAATATGCTTCAACATTGTTTATATGTTTTATATATACGTTTTATTTTTGTATTATATAATTTTATTTTATTTTTGTATTATATTATATTTATTTGTATTCCAGTTCATTCTGTATACATTGATATAAGTTATTCACTTTACTTATATATTAGATTTCTATTATTTGTATCTCATGGTACATGTAGATTGTATACGATGTACAATATCATAAACATATACAAAGATGCATACTATTGCATTGTGCATATAGTATAGTGTCGTACGTAGTTTCTCGATCAGAAATACGTCGTACCATAGCATAAATAAGGATCAAAAATTCTATAATGAAATAGAACCTGATTCAACGGGTGAGATCACAACAAGTGAAAAATTCACCGTATCAAATAGTTTTATAAATTGACCATAAACCCACTTTTTCATGGTATGGTATCAATATTTCTGACCTGACACTACGTACTTTTTATTGCTTAATTCTTTAGAATTTAATATGCAATGTTTCGGGTTCTTTCGGGAATAATCCCAGGTAAACCCTCATCAGAGGTCGACCTTTATATATTTATTTCGTATCTAGTATCATAGATAGATGTGTGTCTGTTTCATAACAGTTTTTTTCAAATTTACTACACGTGCATATAGGTCTACGTTGTAGCTAGTCTTTTTACAGACTAAAGAAACTGACCAAGTAGATCAGCACCTTTGGTTAATTATTCATATATATAATGAAAAGACTTATTGTCTTTATTCACGTAATCTAATCTATCATAAATCTACACGAGATCTAATAGAGATAGTAATTGTCAGTGCTATACTGTGGAATTCACAGTAGACTGTCGTGTATGTTTTAACACCTATTTGATAATATACAAATGTCTCCATGTTTAACAATTGAAGAGGTTTGTGTAGATAACATGTCGGGTCTATACACGAATATAACAGGAACCATTCGGTTTTCCCTTGTACGTGATCTCTTGAAAGAAAACGGCATCACGTCTTTTTACATCTGTTTCACAGTATAATGATTATATACTAAAGCCTCCCGTGGTGGGGTATTGTGAATCAATGTCTTCGGCTTAATGATTAATTATCATGTTGCCAATATTCTTATTGTTTTTTAAACCACTATCTGGTTTGGATTTAGATAGTTTTTTTTCATTATTTTTTTGGCAATCGGATCTTTCCGAATTATATACCAAAATTTTGTTAATACCGTGTTAAGATATTCAAAAATATTTCAGTCATTTATTTTCTAATCTTTGGTTTCTTTGCAAGTTGCTATATGCATCTATGCTAACTTAGTCTAACTGTTTCGTTAGGGTGAAATGTGCAAGACATATATACTTTAGACCGTGTTTGTACGAGCTTCTCATTAGTACATGTTGCTATTGTTTCTAGGAATTCTGTACCTTCAGAAGGAATGTAAACAATGTACTATTTCAAATAGTTGTTCACTTTGTTCACCTTCTTCATTAAATTTATTAAATCCATCAATTCTCATTCTTAAGTGGAATTTAATATTATTTTTATAGCATATTTCTCTGTTTTATGTCTATAATTATAGTCAAATATAGCAATATCAGATATTTCCAGGGAGGCAACTCTCCCCATTGAAACGCCAACGATCTGTTGGTAGTATAATAGTATAACTTTCGTTGTTCATTGACAATCATATTTATTTAGTATTAGTTTCTATGTAACCTTGAATGGCTTGACATACTAATTATTATCGATATTAGTTGCTTAACATCCAGTGGCAAGTATTTCATGTATGTTTTGGACTATGATATAGTAATGACATAAGGTTGTTTGCTAGTATTAAAGTATAACTTCCATAGTTCATTGACAATCATATTTGTTTTAGTCAGTTTCCATGCTACCTTGTAAGGTTTGACATGATACAGCGATGAATTATTGGTTCTTTGTTGCTTAACATACAGTGGCAAGTATTTCATGTATGTTTAGGACTATGATATAGTAGTGTCATAAGGTTGTTTGCTAGTATAATAGTATAACTTCCATAGTTCATTGACAATCATAATTGTTTTAGTCAGTTTTCATGCTACCTTGTAAGGTTTGACATGATACAGCGATGAATTATTGGTTGTTTGTTGCTTAACATCAAGTGGCAAGTATTTCATGTATGTTTTGGACTATGATATAGTGGTGCCATAAGGTTGTTTGCTAGTATGATAGTATAACTTCCATAGTTCATTGACAATCATAATTGTTTTAGTCAGTTTCCATGCTACCTTGTAAGGTTTGACATGATACAGCGATGAATTATTGGTTGTTTGTTGCTTAACATCCAGTGGCAAGTATTTCATGTATGTTTTGGACTATGATATAGTAATGACATAAGGTTGTTTGCTAGTATAATAGTATAACTTCCATAGTTCATTGACAATCATAATTGTTTTAGTCAGTTTCCATGCTAACTTGTAAGGTTTGACATGATACAGCGATGAATTATTGGTTGTTTGTTGTTTAACATCCAGTGGCAAATATTTCATGTATGTTTAGGACTATGATATAGTAGTGCCATAAGGTTGTTTGCTTGTAAAATAGTATAACTTCCATAGTTCATTGACAATCATATTTGTTTTAGTCAGTTTCCATGCTACCTTGTTAGGTTTGACATGATACAGCGATGAATTATTGATTGTTGGTTGCTTAAAATCCAGTGGCAAGTATTTCATGTATGTTTTGGACTATGATATAGCAATGACATTAGGTTGTTTGCTAGTATAATAGTATAACTTCCATAGTTCATTGACAATATATTTGTTTTAGTCAGTTTCCATGCTACCTTTTAAGGTTTGACATGATACAACGATGTATTATTGGTTATTTGTTGCTTACCATCCAGTGGCAAGTATTTCATGTATGTTTTGGACTATGATATAGTAATGACATAAGGTTGTTTGCTAGTATAATAGTATAACTTCCATAGTTCATTGACAATCATATTTGTTTTAGTCAGTTTCCATGCTACCTTGTTAGGTTTGACATGATACAGCTATGAATTATTGATTGTTTGTTGCTTAACATCCAGTGGCAAATATTTCATGTATGTTTTGGACTATGATATAGTAGTGCCATAAGGTTGTTTGCTAGTATAATAGTATAACTTCCATAGTTCATTGACAATCATATTTGTTTTAGTCAGTTCCCATGCTGCCTTGTTAGGTTTGACATGATACAGCGATGACTTATTGGTTGTTTGTTGCTTAACATCCAGTGGCAAGTATTTCATCTATGTTTTGGACTATGATATAGTAATGACATAAGGTTGTTTGCTAGTATTATAGTATAACTTCCATAGTTCATTGACAATCATATTTGTTTTAGTCAGTTTCCATGCTACCTTGTAAGGTTTGACATGATACAGCGATGAATTATCTGAATTAGTGGTGACAGGATCATAAATTAAATATCACACTATCCATTGGTGTATTATATTGTCCTATATTGTGTGACAATATTATTGTCACCTCCCATTTCGATGAAACGGGATTATTATCATTTAAATTATTATTAAATAATAAATATGCTTCAACATTGTTTATATGTTTTATATATACGTTTTATTTTTGTATTATATAATTTTATTTTATTTTTGTATTATATTATATTTATTTGTATTCCAGTTCATTCTGTATACATTGATATAAGTTATTCACTTTACTTATATATTAGATTTCTATTATTTGTATCTCATGGTACATGTAGATTGTATACGATGTACAATATCATAAACATATACAAAGATGCATACTATTGCATTGTGCATATAGTATAGTGTCGTACGTAGTTTCTCGATCAGAAATACGTCGTACCATAGCATAAATAAGGATCAAAAATTCTATAATGAAATAGAACCTGATTCAACGGGTGAGATCACAACAAGTGAAAAATTCACCGTATCAAATAGTTTTATAAATTGACCATAAACCCACTTTTTCATGGTATGGTATCAATATTTCTGACCTGACACTACGTACTTTTTATTGCTTAATTCTTTAGAATTTAATATGCAATGTTTCGGGTTCTTTCGGGAATAATCCCAGGTAAACCCTCATCAGAGGTCGACCTTTATATATTTATTTCGTATCTAGTATCATAGATAGATGTGTGTCTGTTTCATAACAGTTTTTTTCAAATTTACTACACGTGCATATAGGTCTACGTTGTAGCTAGTCTTTTTACAGACTAAAGAAACTGACCAAGTAGATCAGCACCTTTGGTTAATTATTCATATATATAATGAAAAGACTTATTGTCTTTATTCACGTAATCTAATCTATCATAAATCTACACGAGATCTAATAGAGATAGTAATTGTCAGTGCTATACTGTGGAATTCACAGTAGACTGTCGTGTATGTTTTAACACCTATTTGATAATATACAAATGTCTCCATGTTTAACAATTGAAGAGGTTTGTGTAGATACCATGTCGGGTCTATACACGAATATAACAGGAACCATTCGGTTTTCCCTTGTACGTGATCTCTTGAAAGAAAACGGCATCACGTCTTTTTACATCTGTTTCACAGTATAATGATTATATACTAAAGCCTCCCGTGGTGGGGTATTGTGAATCAATGTCTTCGGCTTAATGATTAATTATCATGTTGCCAATATTCTTATTGTTTTTTAAACCACTATCTGGTTTGGATTTAGATAGTTTTTTTTCATTATTTTTTTGGCAATCGGATCTTTCCGAATTATATACCAAAATTTTGTTAATACCGTGTTAAGATATTCAAAAATATTTCAGTCATTTATTTTCTAATCTTTGGTTTCTTTGCAAGTTGCTATATGCATCTATGCTAACTTAGTCTAACTGTTTCGTTAGGGTGAAATGTGCAAGACATATATACTTTAGACCGTGTTTGTACGAGCTTCTCATTAGTACATGTTGCTATTGTTTCTAGGAATTCTGTACCTTCAGAAGGAATGTAAACAATGTACTATTTCAAATAGTTGTTCACTTTGTTCACCTTCTTCATTAAATTTATTAAATCCATCAATTCTCATTCTTAAGTGGAATTTAATATTATTTTTATAGCATATTTCTCTGTTTTATGTCTATAATTATAGTCAAATATAGCAATATCAGATATTTCCAGGGAGGCAACTCTCCCCATTGAAACGCCAACGATCTGTTGGTAGTATAATAGTATAACTTTCGTTGT
The DNA here is from genome assembly GCF_036588685.1 of Mytilus trossulus. Classification (NCBI taxonomy): domain Eukaryota; kingdom Metazoa; phylum Mollusca; class Bivalvia; order Mytilida; family Mytilidae; genus Mytilus; species Mytilus trossulus. The sequence goes on from NC_086375.1 coordinate 63,998,980, forward strand.
TCATTGACAATCATATTTATTTAGTATTAGTTTCTATGTAACCTTGAATGGCTTGACATACTAATTATTATCGATATTAGTTGCTTAACATCCAGTGGCAAGTATTTCATGTATGTTTTGGACTATGATATAGTAATGACATAAGGTTGTTTGCTAGTATTAAAGTATAACTTCCATAGTTCATTGACAATCATATTTGTTTTAGTCAGTTTCCATGCTACCTTGTAAGGTTTGACATGATACAGCGATGAATTATTGGTTCTTTGTTGCTTAACATACAGTGGCAAGTATTTCATGTATGTTTAGGACTATGATATAGTAGTGTCATAAGGTTGTTTGCTAGTATAATAGTATAACTTCCATAGTTCATTGACAATCATAATTGTTTTAGTCAGTTTTCATGCTACCTTGTAAGGTTTGACATGATACAGCGATGAATTATTGGTTGTTTGTTGCTTAACATCAAGTGGCAAGTATTTCATGTATGTTTTGGACTATGATATAGTGGTGCCATAAGGTTGTTTGCTAGTATGATAGTATAACTTCCATAGTTCATTGACAATCATAATTGTTTTAGTCAGTTTCCATGCTACCTTGTAAGGTTTGACATGATACAGCGATGAATTATTGGTTGTTTGTTGCTTAACATCCAGTGGCAAGTATTTCATGTATGTTTTGGACTATGATATAGTAATGACATAAGGTTGTTTGTTAGTATAATAGTATAACTTCCATAGTTCATTGACAATCATAATTGTTTTAGTCAGTTTCCATGCTAACTTGTAAGGTTTGACATGATACAGCGATGAATTATTGGTTGTTTGTTGTTTAACATCCAGTGGCAAATATTTCATGTATGTTTAGGACTATGATATAGTAGTGCCATAAGGTTGTTTGCTTGTAAAATAGTATAACTTCCATAGTTCATTGACAATCATATTTGTTTTAGTCAGTTTCCATGCTACCTTGTTAGGTTTGACATGATACAGCGATGAATTATTGATTGTTGGTTGCTTAAAATCCAGTGGCAAGTATTTCATGTATGTTTTGGACTATGATATAGCAATGACATTAGGTTGTTTGCTAGTATAATAGTATAACTTCCATAGTTCATTGACAATATATTTGTTTTAGTCAGTTTCCATGCTACCTTTTAAGGTTTGACATGATACAACGATGTATTATTGGTTATTTGTTGCTTACCATCCAGTGGCAAGTATTTCATGTATGTTTTGGACTATGATATAGTAATGACATAAGGTTGTTTGCTAGTATAATAGTATAACTTCCATAGTTCATTGACAATCATATTTGTTTTAGTCAGTTTCCATGCTACCTTGTTAGGTTTGACATGATACAGCTATGAATTATTGATTGTTTGTTGCTTAACATCCAGTGGCAAATATTTCATGTATGTTTTGGACTATGATATAGTAGTGCCATAAGGTTGTTTGCTAGTATAATAGTATAACTTCCATAGTTCATTGACAATCATATTTGTTTTAGTCAGTTCCCATGCTGCCTTGTTAGGTTTGACATGATACAGCGATGACTTATTGGTTGTTTGTTGCTTAACATCCAGTGGCAAGTATTTCATGTATGTTTTGGACTATGATATAGTAATGACATAAGGTTGTTTGCTAGTATTATAGTATAACTTCCATAGTTCATTGACAATCATATTTGTTTTAGTCAGTTTCCATGCTACCTTGTAAGGTTTGACATGATACAGCGATGAATTATCTGAATTAGTGGTGACAGGATCATAAATTAAATATCACACTATCCATTGGTGTATTATATTGTCCTATATTGTGTGACAATATTATTGTCACCTCCCATTTCGATGAAACGGGATTATTATCATTTAAATTATTATTAAATAATAAATATGCTTCAACATTGTTTATATGTTTTATATATACGTTTTATTTTTGTATTATATAATTTTATTTTATTTTTGTATTATATTATATTTATTTGTATTCCAGTTCATTCTGTATACATTGATATAAGTTATTCACTTTACTTATATATTAGATTTCTATTATTTGTATCTCATGGTACATGTAGATTGTATACGATGTACAATATCATAAACATATACAAAGATGCATACTATTGCATTGTGCATATAGTATAGTGTCGTACGTAGTTTCTCGATCAGAAATACGTCGTACCATAGCATAAATAAGGATCAAAAATTCTATAATGAAATAGAACCTGATTCAACGGGTGAGATCACAACAAGTGAAAAATTCACCGTATCAAATAGTTTTATAAATTGACCATAAACCCACTTTTTCATGGTATGGTATCAATATTTCTGACCTGACACTACGTACTTTTTATTGCTTAATTCTTTAGAATTTAATATGCAATGTTTCGGGTTCTTTCGGGAATAATCCCAGGTAAACCCTCATCAGAGGTCGACCTTTATATATTTATTTCGTATCTAGTATCATAGATAGATGTGTGTCTGTTTCATAACAGTTTTTTTCAAATTTACTACACGTGCATATAGGTCTACGTTGTAGCTAGTCTTTTTACAGACTAAAGAAACTGACCAAGTAGATCAGCACCTTTGGTTAATTATTCATATATATAATGAAAAGACTTATTGTCTTTATTCACGTAATCTAATCTATCATAAATCTACACGAGATCTAATAGAGATAGTAATTGTCAGTGCTATACTGTGGAATTCACAGTAGACTGTCGTGTATGTTTTAACACCTATTTGATAATATACAAATGTCTCCATGTTTAACAATTGAAGAGGTTTGTGTAGATACCATGTCGGGTCTATACACGAATATAACAGGAACCATTCGGTTTTCCCTTGTACGTGATCTCTTGAAAGAAAACGGCATCACGTCTTTTTACATCTGTTTCACAGTATAATGATTATATACTAAAGCCTCCCGTGGTGGGGTATTGTGAATCAATGTCTTCGGCTTAATGATTAATTATCATGTTGCCAATATTCTTATTGTTTTTTAAACCACTATCTGGTTTGGATTTAGATAGTTTTTTTTCATTATTTTTTTGGCAATCGGATCTTTCCGAATTATATACCAAAATTTTGTTAATACCGTGTTAAGATATTCAAAAATATTTCAGTCATTTATTTTCTAATCTTTGGTTTCTTTGCAAGTTGCTATATGCATCTATGCTAACTTAGTCTAACTGTTTCGTTAGGGTGAAATGTGCAAAATTTTGGTATATAATTCGGAAAGATCCGATTGCCAAAAAAATAATGAAAAAAAACTATCTAAATCCAAACCAGATAGTGGTTTAAAAAACAATAAGAATATTGGCAACATGATAATTAATCATTAAGCCGAAGACATTGATTCACAATACCCCACCACGGGAGGCTTTAGTATATAATCATTATACTGTGAAACAGATGTAAAAAGACGTGATGCCGTTTTCTTTCAAGAGATCACGTACAAGGGAAAACCGAATGGTTCCTGTTATATTCGTGTATAGACCCGACATGGTATCTACACAAACCTCTTCAATTGTTAAACATGGAGACATTTGTATATTATCAAATAGGTGTTAAAACATACACGACAGTCTACTGTGAATTCCACAGTATAG